>NW_027421366.1:0-49972 GCF_009905375.1 Apium graveolens
GGTGTCTGGTAGTTATACATTTGGGGTGTAGTATCATATTTGTGTGGTTTGGTGTCTGAGGATCAACAAAGGATGGTTTACAAAGAATAAGGCTTAGGCTCATGATCAAGAAAAATCAGGATTGAAGGTTAAATAGTTTAAAGCACTTGCAATTAAAAACAAGATTTTTTGAAGACAGTGACATGTTATGAAACAGTTCGAAAATATCTGCATATATCTTGAAGAAAAGTTCAGAATTACTTGCCTTACAGGCTTTACAACTATTACTGATCGACTCTGAGCCGACTCTGCCGCTCAGGCTTTAACGTTTAACCACTAGACCACATTAGATTCGACTTCGACACTCAGGTTTTTCTATTGAAACTCTACTGAGCTTGTCAACTGACTACTAGGTCATCTCTAGTCCATCGTCCACTTTCGGGTTCTCGATTATAACCTACAGGGTCGAAATACCCTACGTTAGATGTCTAGGTATGTTTGACATATCCTCGATACTAATTCTTACCCAATGATATTCAAACCTAACTCGTAATTATGAATATTATAATAACACACGCAACAAATAGGGTTCACATCTCGAAGATCGGTTCGGTGTTCGTTTTCGGAAAATACATATAATTTTTATTTATGGAATAAGGATTATCGATTTGGAAAAATATTGTATCACATCATACAACCAAGTTTCGTATAAAACACACACATATATAGTTTTCTCACGTCCCGATATTATCGGATACGCTCCCGTATTTTCGTAGTTCAATTTCTCGGAAATCGGGCAGCGTCTCCTTTGTTTATCGGACTACCCGTCGATATCAATCGACGTCAAATCACAAAGTTCACAACAATTGCAACAATTATCCAATTACATTCGAATTTCACAATTCTCAACCATCGATTCAACCCAACTAATTACTATTATTACTCGTATTTCATTTTTTTATTTATTTATTTATTTATTTTTATTTTTCATATTAGATATCATCCACGGTCCACCGTCCACTCGTAAAAGTCATCGCGGACGACGACAAAATTTCGCGGGTACCCGATAAATTCTCGGGTTTCCTACGCAAAATTCTATCGATTAGTTATAAAAATAACTTTTGATACGAGCAATTTAATATCACGAATGTAATCAATAAATTCCTGCAAGAAAAGGAATTTAAATTAACAAAATTCTGCAAAAGTCCAATCCAATGCACAATCGACCCAACAGGACAGGGCCCAACAGAACAAAACATAACCGCACAACAGACCAGAGAAACAACCAAAAAAGCAAAGCATCAGTCCGAAGTAAAAGAACAGGCTGAAAAGCAAGGCCACCGGAGATAAATACAAGGGCACAATTACAGAACACAATAATCGAACAACAACTATACCCTCCACTGTGATATACACACACGTGTGTGTATATATAGCGGAACCACTAACCAGGCCGATACCAAGGCGGCAGAACCCACCGGACTACCGCCGGCAACGAGACCAAGAAACAGAGGCGAAGGTCGCCGGAAAAGAAAGTACAGCGCCGCCAGTACAAGAAAGAAGAGGGAGAATTAGAAAGGAATAAGGAGAGAGGGAAGACATGAGAGGAATAAGAAGAGAGATTGATGTTTATTATCAAAAATAGAGTCACCCCCTGCTTTCTTTATGCTGTCGCGTGTCTTTTAGTAAGACATGTGTCAGTTTTTATCCGGACCGCATCGAGTTTCTGATCTGTTTTAATCTTATATCGGGTACTGCAGTAACCAATAACTTATCGAAATAGACCCATAATAATTTTAAAATTTATACAGATACCCCGAGAGTAATAGAATATAAATCTCAAAATTTTAACACATTTTTAAGACGCGCAACATATTCGCATTTCATAATTAACGAACCGAGCTGCACTTAGAAAATTTTAGAAAATCACAAAAATAGTCTTAAAATGTTATAAATATCCCGAAGTTAATAAAAACATAATTTCGTAATTTTAAAAAAATTTCTGAAACGCAACTTATTCCCGATTTTAGCAATTAAACGAATCGACGCGCGAGTGAAACTAATCCCGAAAATTACCAAAATAATTTTAAAATTCTCGAAAATTCCAAACATAAATAAATATGAGTTTCATAATTTTTTTAAGAATTCTAGAATAACTATGGATTTTACAAATAAAGTAATCGGAAAATTATTTGAAGATAAATAATCAATAAAATATTGATTTCTCAATTTTATAAAATCCTAAAAATAATTATTGTAATTATAAAATCATAAAAAATTTTAGAGACACTTCAAATATTTATACAAATAAATTTGCATTAAATCCACTCTAAAAGTGAAACAATTCAATACAATTCCTTAATTAATCACGCGGACAACCCGATACATCATAAATCACACATAGATAATAATCAAACAACACATAGCGGTCAAAACCATACACATATTTTATTTAATAATTTCCATAATAATCACATATTTAAATAATTCAAAAATACGGGTCGTTATATCCTTCCCCCCTTAAAAATTCTGTCCTCGAATCTGGTCTAATTACACAAGTGAGGATATTTGTCAAGCATATCTGACTCTAGTTCCCAAGTAGACTCTTCTACTCGAGGATTTCGAACGTACTTACTACTATATACACTCATTTTCAATGACTCGCCTTTAACGATCAAGAGTTTGGAGTGTCACCCTATGCAAAACAAACTGGACAAGAGCCCCATTGGCTCCTGGTCAATCACTTAATTTAAATCAGATACTTATCGTTTTTAACTTTAACAGGCCAAACATACTATATGTACACACTGTTGCGACGGTAATATCAACTCATGAGCAACTTTATCTATTTTTATCAATACCTCGATGGGTTCACTAGTTTTAGGACTTAACCTGTCCTCTTCTACTTAGACTTATATAGTCTCTGTTCAAGATGAAACTTGTACTAACACTAACCGTCCTATTGCTATACTCATATTCTCTCTCGATACAATTTCGTCTTCTTTCTTTATCAACTCCGAGCTGCTTCAATCAATATCCTACGTTTTGTGTGTGCTGAATTAACTTAGAATTTGAAAACTTTCTTTCTCCTACTTTATCTCAATAAAAAAAAAAATGGGGAACTACACTTGCGTTCACATGAAGCTTGATAAAGTGGCATTCAAAACTAACATCGAGTGATAAATGATCATTCCGGTGTTTCCTTAAAACTCAACCTCTCAACATATCTTACATTGCCCTGAATCACCTCCGTACTTGACTCTCCATTTAAGGATGATAGGTGGTGCTTATTTCAGCTTTAGCTTCCAACATTTAAACAATTCTTCTATTCATTTCTATCCATTAAGGTTGAAAAGTAATCCATATATTCACTTATTATCACTTTTAGGTATTCGAACTTCAATATTCCTCACTTTCTAATTTGTTATTAACTTCTCTGTGGTCTTAGTTACATCCAATCCCTTACTTTCCGCACAAGGCATCTGTTACCATTTGGCTTTGTTTAGGTAGTTGTTAACGGATTCATTATCAGAAACTTTTGTTAACCGTAGTCAAAATTTCATTCTTAAAAATTCAACCGTGTAGTTGCTTTCCTTCTGATCTTTGGAGAAAAATCCTTAGGCATTCCACGCAGACTTCCTTATTCTTCGAGTAGCTGAGGTTGTTATCAATAAATACAGTTTGCTTATCTAAGTATTCCTCATACACCATGATCCTTAATTCCTTATAGTCACCTGATACACTTATTATTTCACATAATATCCACCAGAGCTTGCAATGCTCTTAATTCACTTTAAATTTAATCTCTGACATGTTCTCAGGTCGGATCTTAAGTTAATTCCTGAGATATAGCGTACTTCTTGAATTAGGTCTCGTAAGTAATCAATTCTTTATAGGGTCTCACTTCTTCTTATTCATTGTTTTGTTAACTCCCTATAATCAGTACATACTCTTATACTTTTATTCCCTTTTTCTCCCCTGACATCACTAGTACACTTCACAATTCGCTTCTTGTAGAATCACTTCCTGGGTCTTCCTTATCTACTAGGCCTCTAATATTTCACCTTACCCTTTGACATGTCCACATTTCCTAATCCATCTTGAAATTTTCTTCTTATAACTGGTTATCACTATTTTTCTTTAAATTTTTGTATATCTTGGCACTTCTTTAGTGAATTAAATACTTTATATTGTGAATTCCCTGTGGGATCTCATTTCTTAATCCTTCTACTTATAGCATCCAAGTGCTGGAGGAAAACCTGGGGGTATCGTGATCGTTCTCCTGGGCGCATAAATTTTCCTTTTACTAACTACTAACATCATGATCCATTATCTTCTCTTGACATCTTGTCTTTCCCTTCACAATTTCGACTGAAAGGTCATACTATCCATCCTTGTTCCTTTGGATTATTAACTTTAGTTTCCAATTCCAACTTCAAAATTTTATAGTTAATTCTTCTGGTGCAGTCTCTATGTTCATTCTCTCCTTTTGCTTATTGTTTGTCACTACATTTGCTTTTCCTCTTGAATACATACTTCAAACTCTTAGGGTCCGTATAGATCTACACCTTCTGACTTTCCTCCATACATATCATGTTTCCCAAACCTTCAAAAACAAATATTATTACTATTCATCCCAATTATGATTAGGATACTTCTGCTCATAAGGTTTCGGTTGTCTGGGTGCATATACAATAACTTTATTGTGCTGCATCAACACACATCATACTCCTTTATGAGAAGCATCACTATAAACTACCAAAACCTCCTTGGTACTTTTGAAATGATAAAGCAGGTGTTGTAACCATTCTTTCCTTTAACTCTGCAAAACTTTCTTTACCCTTCTCCATTTCATATAAACTTCTTTCTTTTCCTGGTTAGCTTCATCGAAGGTATTGCAACTTCCAAGAAATCTTGCACAAATTTTCAATAATAACCGGTCCATGGTAAAACTCCCTACTTTTATTGGTACTTTTTGGCCTATCTTTATTCATAATAACTTTCATTTGTACTGGATCTCCTTTGGTCTCCTCCTCACTGATTACTTATGCTTTCTACCATTAAAACTCTCACCTTGTAAACTTTACATACAATTTCTTTCTTCTCCAACTCCCCAGTTGTCATTAAATGCTTCGCATGGTCCTCCGTTGACTTTAAGTAACTCAATTACAACTCATCCAAATATTCCTTAAAGATGCTGTCCATCGAGTTCAAATATTACTGGTATATTGGTTAATCTAAATGACAATACGAGAACGGTACTTAGTTCTGAAAATTATCTTTGATATGTCCATAGATTTAATCTTCAAATGGGTAACACCCAAATCTTAAATCAATTTTAGAAAATACTTTACTTCTTCTATTTGACCAAATATATCAGTAATTCGAGGTAATAGATACTTGCTCTTGATAGTAAATTTGTTGATCTTTCACAAATTGACACACAATCTCATACTTCCATCTTTCTTGTTAAGAATTAATATCGGTGTACCTCACAGGATACACTGGGTCTAATCGCTTCTTCTTCTAGCATCCCTTGCCTCTGCTTTGCTAACTTCCTCATTTTAATTAGTGCCATTTTGTCTAAGGCCCTGGTCTCTCGCTTCGTCTCAGGTGTTAAGTCAATCGCGAGCTTCATTTCCCTATCTGGAGAAAATTTTGGTAATTCGTCTGGAAATATATCTTGAAACTATAAAATTTTCAAATTATGTTTACTCCTGACTTCTATTCATAATCACCATAATCATCCATGTCCTCATGTCCATATTCTGAATAACATATTTTACAGGAAAATTGCATGTTCTCGTTCTCGAAGACGTATTCCTTGTTGGAGTAGATTCCCTTGATTCTTAGTGCATCCCTGACTGGGTTAGTGATTTGCAATTCCCGCCATTTGCCTTGGTTTGCTTCCCATGCATGAGAGGTAGATGGAACTTTGCCCGCTTGGTCCATAATACGTTGATTTCTGTTGGAAAAACTCTTGCAAAGAACGACAGTACAACGAAACAACTAGAAAGATTCACAATTCAACAAAAATTAAAGTTGAAAAGAAAGAAGAATCAAGGATTTGAATATGAATGAGACAACCACATTGGTACTTAAGATTGCCAGCCTTTCATAGCATATGGCATACAGCACATGATTAGGTGGCGTCCCACCCGACTCTTCGTCATTCTGACAAAGTGTCTCACCATAACACTGTTTGTCCCAATAAGAAAGTAAAACTTGAGGGAAACAATTAAATTTGAAAGGAATGCAATATCCTCATTTTCGATATCATAGCAAAGAGTTTATTTAAGAAAAGAAGTTCATACATTTTTAGGAATTAAAAAGGAATATACGCTGTAATATTGAAGACAAGAATGACACCATTGGTCATCATCCACATTTCACTTGTATTCATCTTTCGAACTTGATCGATCATATTTCCATTGCTCCATATAACAACTTTAGAAAATACATTGAAATGCCTTTGCAAATTAAACATTATGGTAGATTCTTACTTGTCATGTCTTGCATTTTTAATATCGCACTTATACGCATAGTACTTTAACAATCCAATCATAATGGCGTTCCTACCAGATAACTTCAAGTTTTCTCTTTTCAATTTAGAATAACCACGAATCATTCAACATAACGATCCTTTTGTTAATAATATTCTTCTTTTTAGAAAAATCTGGAAATCTTCCCAACCTTCTTCGATCACACCTAGGCTCCTTTTAAATCAATGAAATCTTAAAACTTAAATGGTCTCTGCAACTGGATGAACAATTACCCCGTACGCGGATTCTGTTATTAACCTTGTCAAACAATATTTGCACCCTAGCGTTAGGAATAATCAACTTCTTCATAATCGTGGGTTACTTTGTTTTCCGAATTAACAATACTAAGTCTGAAACAAGTATCCTTCCGGGTAATCCAGGTCTTCTAACAAACAAGAAACTCAAGTAGTAACTTGACAACCAATGTTTAAAACTTATTTTATTCAAAAAGGCTTTTAGAAATTTTGTAAGGAAAAATCTTTTTCGAAACTTGTTAAAAAAAAAATTTGAAAATCACAAATCTGGTTGTCCTTACTATATGAGTTGGTTGTTGTCCTTCCGACCTATAGTAAGGTACCAAATTAAAGGAACGATCACATAAAGGTCCATTCACTTCAATCTACCTTCTCTCCTTTATTAGGTCCATTTGCCTTCCTTAATCAACGATCACATCAATTGTCGTTGCGTGTTATCGTATTCGTAGCTTCACATCAAAACTTCTATACTGGTAATGCTCCCATCATCAACTTTGCAATCGTTAAGTAGAACAGGTTATCCAATAGTCAACAAATCGGCTGATATCACATCACCTTGTTACTATAAATATATCACATTGTCATAACACCATTAATTATCTTCATGAAAGCTCCATAACCATTATCTCTTCTAACTCTCTTTTCAATACTTATCTAATCCATTCCACAAGCTAGTCATGGGTGGCCTAATCACTATTGGCTTTTTTTAATCTGGTAACAACTATCCTTCGGAACACCTGAATCTTCTTTTTAGACTTCTTCTCACCTTTATTTATATCTCAATTACTCACTCTTTACTGTAACTCCCAAACCCATCCTCATAGGTACTGTTGCTTTATAGGACAAGTTTTAAAGAAAGGGTATAGAACAGGATGTAGGGTAAACTTAAGAGATACACTCACAGCCGAATGTCCAGTAAAATAAGAATAAACGGATGGAGGTTCTTAAATAGGTAGTCTCATAACAAGAGGTGGTAGAATAGCGTGGAATAACTTAAAGAGGTGCAACTATCATAACAGAAGGTAGTGCCATTAATACTAACGGAGGAACAAATCGCAAATCAAATCTGAGAGAAGATGACGATCCTCGAACGGAAAGCTCCAAACGATCAGATGATACAGGAAAATTAGGATCTGCCATTGTCGTTGTCTGGGAATCACGTCGCAATGTTAAGAATCCCGAATCGTAATACGAACCGTGCCAGAGACCTACTATACAATCGCACTCAACCTCACAACATCTTATCTTTCTATTTCCTATTTCTAATCCTAATCCTCTACCCAATCCCAACAATCTAGGCTTGTTTCAGTGACTTATAACCTTTAGCTCTGATATCAACCTGTGACACCCTCCAAACCCGGGTCAGAAGTTTGGGGTCCACAACACATACACAATATATAACCTGTGTAGGAAATATTATTTGCAATGACCCTGTTTCACATAACCACGGATCGCAACAGGTTAAAGTATGAAAACAAGCCACAATCTTAACCTTTATTACAACATACCAAATCCCAACTAATTTAACTTACAACTGACAATAAAATCTTTTTTACAATCTGACTATTTCTCTACCGCATGAAGCTTCTGCTGGCTCGATCCAACTCCACTGGAACCTTAGCCCGCACTTTGGACTGAGGAACTTCACTATCATCCATATTCTTTTCAACTGTAAAATATATAAAAAATCGCAAGGGTGAGCTAACTAGCTCAGCAAGTCTTAATAGGGATAACTGAGGTTAATCAATAATCAAATGAAATGATTCAGAGGAATCAAGTTTCTTTTTAACTAATCATTTGAATTGGATGTTTATTTTAAATTTTAAAAACTAAGGTTAGGCTGCTGATCAGTCATGCACTAACCCTGAGCGAAGCACACAGCTCTGCTCTACGAACTCGATCCATGACACATATTGGCCTAATTCGACCACGAATCTGGTCTGACCACGAATCTGGTCCATATAAAGAAAACTATCTAATTCTAAAACAATTTAGTGTAATAAACAATGTAATTCAATAAGCAAGATCATAATCAACAGCGATAAGGCATTGGTATATAAGCGTAATGCAATTCTTGAGTATCACAAGGGTATATCAGGGTATGTATAAGAAACGGTTTCCAGTTTGTAAAGGATCAGGTATTAGACCAGTAATGATTTTTCAAGGTATAGTTATTTGATGTTATAAAGAATGATTGGAGTATAAAAGTTTCTGTGTTTTCAAACAATTTTGTTCTAGTATTTGGTGTTTGGTAGTTATACATTTGGGGTGTAGTATCATATTTGTGTGGTTTGGTGTCTGAGGATCAACAAAGGATGGTTTACAAAGAATAAGGCTTATGGCTCAAGATCAAGAAAAATCAGGATTCAAGGTTAAATAGTTTAAAGCACTTGCAATATTAAAACACGAGTTATTGAATAATAGTGACATGTTATGAAACAGTTCGAAAATATCTGCAGTATATCTTGAAAAAAAGTTCAGATGTACTTGCCTTATAGGGCTTTACAACTATTACTGATCGACTCTGAGCCGACTCTGTCGCTCAGGATTTAACGTTTAACCACTAGACCACATTAGATTCGACTTCGACACTCAGGTTTTTCTGTTGAAACTCTACTGAGCTTGTCAACTGACTACTAGGTCATCTCTAGTCCATCGTCCACTTTCGGGTTCTCGATTATAACCTACAGGGTCGAAATACCCTACGTTAGATGTCTAGGTATGCTTGACATATCCTCGATACTAATTCTTACCCAATGATATTCAAACCTAACTCGTAATTATGAATATTATAATAACACACGCAACAAATAGGGTTCACAATCTCGAAGATCGGTTCGGTGTTCGTTTTCGGAAAATACATATAATTTTTATTTTATGGAATCAGGATTATCGATTTGGAAAAATATTGTATCACATCATACAACCAAGTTTCGTATAAAACACACACACATATATATATATATAGTTTCTCGACGTCCCGATATTAATCGGATACGCTCCCGTATTTTCGTAGTTCAATTTCTCGGAAATCAGGCAGCGTCTCCTTTGTTTATCGGACTACCAGTCGAAATATCAATCGACGTCAAATCACAAAGTTCACAACAATTGCAACAATTATCCAATTACATTCCAATTTCACAATTCTCAACCATCGATTCAACCCAACTAATTATTATTACTCGTATTTCAATTTTATTTATTTATTTATTTTTATTTTTTTTTAAATATTAGGACTCAGATATCAATCATCACGGTCCACCGTCCACTCGTAAAAGTCATCGCGGACGGCGACAAAATTTCGCGGGTACCCGATAAATTCTCGGGTTTCCAACGCGAAATTCTATCGATTAGTTATAAAAATAACTTTTGATACGAGCAATTTAATATCACGAATGTAATCAATAAATTCCTGCAAGAAAAGGGAATTTAAATTAACAAAAATTCTGCAAAGGTTCAATCCAATGCACAATCGACCCAACAGGACAGGGCCCAACAGGAACAAAACATAACCGCACAACAGATCAGAGAAACAACCACAAAATGCAAAGCAACGGGCAGGAAGTAAAGAATAGGCCGAAAAGCAAGGCCAACCGGAGATAGATACAAGGGCACAATTACAGAACACAATAATCGAACAACAACCATACCCTCCACTGCGATATACACACACGTGTGTGTATATATAGCGAAACCACTAACCAGGCCGATACCAAGGCGACAGAACCCACCGGACTACCGCCGGCAACGAGACCAAGAAACAGAGGCGAAGGTCGCCGGAAAAGAAAGTACAGCGCCGCCAGTACAAGAAAGAGAGAGGGAGAATTAGAAAGGAATAAGGAGAGAGAGGGAAGACATGAGAGGAATAAAGAAGAGAGATTGATGTTTATTATCAAAAACAGGAGTCACCCCCTGCTTTCTTTATGCTGCCGTGTGTCTTTTAATAAGACACGTGTTAGTTTTTATCCGGACCGCATCGAGTTTCTGATCTGTTTTAATCTTATATCGGGTACTGCGGTAACCAATAACTTATCGAAATAGACCCATAATGATTTTAAAATTTATATAGATACCCCGAGAGTAATAGAATATAAATCTCAAAATTTTTAACACAATTATAAAACGCGCAACATATTCGCATTTCATAATTAACGAACCGAGCTCCACTTAGAACAATTTCAGAAAATCACAAAAATAGTCTTAAAATGTTATAAATATCCCGAAGTTAATAAAAACATAAATTTCGTAATTTTAAAATAATTTCTGAAATGCAACTTATACCCGATTTTAGCAATTAAACGAATCGACGCGCGAGTGAAACTAATCCCGAAAATTTCCAAAATAATTTTAAAATTCTCGAAAAATTCCAAACATAAATAAATATGAGTTTCATAATTTTTTTGAAGAATTCTAGAATTAACTATGGATTTTACAAATAAAAGTAATCAGAAAATCATTTGAAGATAAATAATCAATAAAATATTGATTTCTCAATTTTATAAAATCCTAAAAATAATTATTGTAATTATAAAATCATAAAAACAATTTTAGAGACACTTCAAATATTTATACAAATAAATTTGCATTAAATCCACTCTAAAAGTGAAACAATTCAATACAATTCCTTAATTAATCACGCGGACAACCCGATACATCATAAATCACACATAGATAATAATCAAACAACACATAACGGTCAAAACCAATACACATATTTTATTTAATAATTTCCATAATAATCACATATTTAAATAATTCAAAAATACACGGGTCGTTATAACTTTTCTTGCATATCTCTTTCTAGTTCCCAGGTTGACTTTTCAACCCTTGGGTTTTTCCATAATACTCTTACTAACTTTGCATCTTTATTTCTTAACACTTTCTCTCTCTTTTTTTATGATGATATCTATTAGATTCTCAACATATGACAACTCTGCCTGAAGTTCTATCGGCTCATATTCTATCGCATGCCTAGAATTATGGATTATACTTTTTAAACATTACCACATATAAAACATTATGAATGTGTTCCATATGCGGGGGTATTGCCAATTCGTATGCTACATTACCAACACGTTTCAAAATTTCAAAAGGGCCAACGTATATAGGACTCAGCTTTCCTTTCTTTCTGATCATGGATGATCCTTTTTTACGGTGACACTTTTAACAAGACTAAATCTCCTTCTTCAAACTCCATGTTCTTTCTAGCTTGATCTGCATATTTCTTTTGACGATCCTGTGCTACACTTAACCTTTTCTAAATAATCTCGACAACTTCTTTCATTTGTTGTACCAACTTTAGTCCAAGTATCTCACATTTTCCCACTTTATATTTCTTCTAAAACCATTAGCACAAACCCATAACATAACTTCAATTGTCTGGATGGTTCTTTCACTTGGCCGTTAGTCTATGGATGATAAGCTGTACTTATATTCAACTTAGCTGCTCAAACATTCTTGAAAACTTTTTTAAAACCTTGAATTAAATCTTAAATCTTGGTCAAATACAATAGACACGAGAACTCCATGACGAACTACTATCTCCTTCAATTACATGTAAACCAACTTGTCCAATGAAATTCTTTCATTAATAGGTAGAAGATGAGCTGACTTAATTTTGTGGTTTGCTTTCTTCCTTCATAATCCGACTATAAAATCCTGAGCAATACGCTCCTATTATCATTCTGTCTTTCTAACAGTTGCAATAATCCACTAGGTCTCTGATACTTCGCTTTATTTCTTTGATATAGCTAACACATAATAAACCATTATGAAATTTTCCTTTTCATATATGGCCACAAATATTCTTCTTTAAATTTATGTATATCTTGACACTTCCTGGATAGATTGAATACTTAGAATTGTGAGTTTCCTATAGGATCTCATCCTATAATTCCGTCACTTATAGCATTTAAGTTCTAGAAGAAGATCTGAGAATACTGTGATTATTCTTCTGAGTACATAACTTCCCTCCTACTAAATTATTAACATATTGATCCATTATCTCCTCTTTACATCTATTTAACTTCTCTAACAACTCTAGCTGAAAGGTCATACTATATATCCTTGCTTCTTTTGGATTATAATTTCTGACCTTCAAATCCCTACTTCTGAAATTCCATAGAATACTCTTCTGGTGCAGTCAACACATTCACTTTCTCCTTTTTATGCTTATCGCGTGGTCACTACATTTGTTTTTCCCCGTGAATACATACTTCAAAATCTTATGGTCCGTATAAATTTCACACCTTTCTCCATACAGATAATGTTTCCAAATCTTTAGGGTGAATACTATTGTTGCTAATTCCATGTCATGAGTAGGATACTTCTGCTCATGAGGTTTCAGTTGTCTAGATGCATATGCAATAACTTTATTGTGCTGTATTAGCATACAATCTAATCCCTTATGAGAAGTATCACTATAGATTACAACTCTCCTTGATCATCTCGAATTGGTAAAACAGGTGCCATGATCAATCTCTTCTTCAATTCCTAAAAACTTTCTTCATATTTCTCAATTTCATATATAAACTTCTCACTTTTCCTAGTAAGTATAATGACTCGTGTATTTTTTTTTATTTTATGTTATTCGTAATATTTGGAAGTGTAATAAAGGTTTTGGTAAATAAATAAAATGTGTGTATTGGTTTTGGCAGTAGTTATGGATTGTTATTTAACTATTTATGGTTGTTGTTATGTGGGATTGAATTGTGTGATTTACTAATGAGTTATATGATTTTATTTGACTTGTGATTTGTTGGTTGTTGTCGTCGATTGCAACGACGGGTAGTCCTCTAAACAAATAAGATGCTGCCAAAATTTTCTAAAAATATATTATAAAAAATACATAATTATGTTCTACGTGTTACCCCTATTTATGTTCGGGATATGTGGTTACGTGATTATGGGTATAATAATAATACGAGTCGGATTATCGGATTGGGTTTTTTAGAATCTGAGGATATCAAGCATGTCAGTATAACTAATTAGAGTATTCTATATTTGTAGATACCAATCGAGTTGTCCCAGGATCAAAGTCAGCGTGAAAGCTACTTAGGGTTTTGTAAAGCGTTGCAAGGCAAGTACCCCTGACCATTCTTTTATGGTTCAGTGCATATGAATAGCTAAATGTTTTATTCTCGTAATGGAATAGAAACGTTTTAAGTTACGTATCCCCTGTAGTTATAAATCACTGTTTTCAAATGGTTTAGGGTAGAAGTAACTTCGAAAGGTACCTATCTCGAATGAAATGAATTACGAACTGGATTTTATGTGTGTGCTAGTTAAATAATGATTTTGAAAATGAGATAGGTACAAGTGTTTTGAAAACTGGATAAAATGGTCAGATATGGGATACATTGGGGCCAGAGTAGGCCTATTGAGGTGGCGTAAGAAGCTAATTCGGTTGCGCGCACTATAAAACCGATTAGTCCAGCAGGTCAGAGACCTAGCTAGTGTTTGAGTTCCGGAACAGGTAAATGGGATGGCAGTTAGAGCCGACTGGTGTTGATAGCCTGATCACCTGTCTTCACATATCCGCTATGTATCTGATTGGGATTTGTGATTTACATAAGAGCATAAGTAGTTGATATAGAGGTTTTATAAAATGATTAGCATGCTAAAATTGGACTCTGGTATTACACAACACACTACTGTGTTGTTTTAACAAAGCATGCTAGTTAGTGATATTCAGTTATCTCTGATTTTCATTATGAAATGTTGATATCATGATTACAGCTCTTTTCCTATTATTGTTACATTATTATTTTATTCTGTTATTCATATTTTGGTACTGCTGAGCGATTATGCTCACCCTTGCAAACTGTTATGTATATCTCGCAGATGCCTAGAAGACCAGTCAGACCGACCCATGTTTCCGTCCCTACTGGACCCGGCTCCTCTGTGGTAGTTTGTATCAGGCCATGAGGTCTAAGGAGTTGCTGAATAAAGTTAGTGTGTGTTAGATGTTGAATAAAGAGTTTGTATTAGTGAGAACCTGAATTATACTTGAACCTGGATCAGATCTTGGTTTGGGGTCAAGTTAGTATATTTTAATAATAATTCGGTTGTTTATATTTTTGGTAATGGTGTATAGTGACGTCAACTCCTGACCCCGGGGTTGAGGCCGTCACAATTGGTATCAGAGCTACAGGTTCAAGTCCCTGATTCAGGTTAGGGTTTGTGTCGAGTAGGTGATAATGTGAGTCTTTAGGTGTGAGTCAGCAACTCATATAGAGGAGCAAACCTTTAGAGTCAGTCGAGGGTTCCGACGGCGTTACCCTGGCATCTATTAAATATTTGATAGAATTGCCTTGACCTGGGTGTGTCTTTCCTGTATATTTATTATGTTGACAGTGGCCAATTGCGATTTCGAGTTCTCCATCTCGGGAGAATCCCTCTGATTCGGATAACTCAGATTTCGAGAGACCCCTTGATGCTGTTATCGAGGAGACCCCTATTCCTCCTCCACCAGTCCCTTCCTTTGTGCCTCGAGACATCCCTGGATGTGGTCCTCGTCCCCGTTGGGTACGTAGGTCTGTATCTGCTGTCAGGGATTTCCCTCCCGACTGCGGTCCCAGTTCTTTCATGATGAGACCTCCAGTACCTCCTGTGGCCCCTAGCGGTACTTCTTCATCGATCCCTTACCATGTTTATAGGGCGGTGAATACTTCTTTTATCAGAGATCAGAGTCCGGAGTTTGCTGCTCAGTTTGATCAGGTACCAGTTGCACCTTTCCAGGGCATCCATGCCCCTTCCTCTGAGGTGCGAGCCCGTGTGAGAGCATTGACCCATATGGCTGTAGAGAGGGCTAGATCTGTTGACCGTTTCATTAGTTCAGAGTTCAGAGCTGTGCAGTATCAGGAACTAGTGAACTGGCTAGTGTTTGAGCTAGGTTCCATTGGTGGCAGTGGTAGTGGCTAGACAGAGTTGCAGTAGAGGGATGCATAGCTCTGAGTTGATCTCTAGGAGTTCTGTAGTTGTCTATCTTGTATATGTACATTATGTTGTGATAGTTTGTAGTAAGTGAGGCTGCTATGACAGCCAATTTTGGTGTGTATTTGGATGGTTCTTTTTAGTTGGATTTACAGTTGTACTAGTTGGATTCTGTTGGTTACTGTATTTCAGCTGCTTTATCTTATTGTTCAGTTTTTAGTTATTGTGCGTTGCTGTTATTGTTGTTATTATTATTGTTGTTTCTGTTGCTGGCATTTTTAGATTATAATCATTCACTCAGGACGGATCCAATTAAATTGGGGATGAGAATATTGTCTTTGTGGTAACGCTCTCCTGATGCATAAATAAAAAACTGCTGGAGCAATCCATTTTCTTATATATGACTGTTATGTTTCAGGAGATGCCACCAAAGAGAAATTCTCAGCCCAATAACGGATCTGCTGGGATCCTTCCATGAGTGACTTGATGAACTTGTTACGTCAGCAGACTGTACAGCTGGCCCAACAATAACAACAATTCCAGCAGCAGCAGCAATAATTGCAACAACAACAACAACAGCAACAACAGCTCATACAGCAACAACAACAGCAAATCCAACAGCAGCAACTACATATCCAATAGCAGCATGAGATGAGAGGGGTAAATCAAGGTGTTAGTTTTAAGTCTTTTCAAGCAGTGAAGCCCCCAGAGTTTAAAGGAGAGGTAGATCCTGTTGCTGCCAGGATATGGTTAAAGGAAATGGAAAAAGCGTTTGCCCTCACCAAGGTGAGTGAGGATTTAAAGACTGATTATGCTAGTTATTTTCTGAGAAATGATTCAAATTATTAGTGGGAATCTACGCGAGCCCTAGAAGGAGAAGGTCCAGTTCCCTGGGCCAGATTTACAGAATTGTTTTTGGAAAAATACTTTCCGAACTGTCTCCAGAATCAAATGGAGATGGAATTTTTGGAACTGAAACAAGGAGATAGGAGTGTCACGGAATATGAAGTGAAGTTTACAGAGTTGGCCCGTATAGCACCCGAATATGTGAGTTCAGAAGCTCAACGAGTGAAGCGGTTTCAACAAGGGTTGAAGCTAGAAATAAGGAGTGGAGTTGTAGCCTTACAGCTTAAGACTTATACTTCGGTAGTCCAGGCTACCCTAGTGATAGAGAGTGATCAGAAGTTAGCTGCAAAAGAGCAGTGTGAGAAGAAGAGGAAATTTGAAAGTGGACCCGCTAAGTCAGAATCAGGAATAGCAAGTCGGAAGTTCCAGCGTTGGTTTGGCAAGAATAAGAATAAGAAGTTTAAAAGGCAGAATTTTCCCCAAGCTAAACCCGGAACAACTCCAGTTAACTCTGCCCCGGCGAGGATGAGTAAGCCAGTGGCTGATTGTAAGACATGTGGGAAAAAGCACAGTGGACAGTGCCGAGAGAATGTTAATTGTTTTAAGTGTGGACGGAAAGGTCACTATTCCACATAGTATAAGTTTGAGATTCAAGGAGTTACTTGTTTTAGTTGTGGCAAAGTGGGACACATAGCTAGAAATTGCAAGTCAGTGACTCAAGGTAATGTCGGAAGGAGTGTGTCCCAAGGACCAGCAACCAGTACTGCTAGAGCTAGGACTTTTAAGATGACCCAGAAGTCTCCAGTTCATGACTCCGATGTGGTTGCAGGTACGCTTATTCTTAATTCCGTACCTGTTAACGTTTTGTTTGATTCGGGAGCGTCCAAATCTTTTATATCTGTGAATTGTGTGAATAAAATGCAATTGATGTTAGAAGACCTAGACGAACCTCTCACCATAGAAGTGGCTAATAAAGATAAAGTACCTGTAAAACAATTTTGTCCTCGTTGTTCCCTAGAGATTTCAGGGTACATGTTCCCTGTTGACTTAATACCCTTTGAGTTGGGAGACTTTGATGTTATTTTAGGCATAAATTGGTTATCTTTACATAAGGCGAATATAGATTATAAGAAAAAGAGAGTTGTTATGCACACCCCAGATAATAAAAGGATCAGCTACCAGGGACAGAGACAAGATAGGAAGTTCCTTTCAGTGATGCAAGCAAAAAGATTGATGCTACAAGGATGTGAGGCGTACTTGTCTCATGTGGTGGATACGAAGAAAGAGATCCCAATTTTAGATGAGATCCCTATAGTAAGAGAATTCCCTGACGTTTTCCCAGAAGAATTACCAGGATTGCCACATGATCATGAGATAGAGTTTTCCATTGATTTGATACCTGGAGCTGAACCTATTTCTAAGGCTCCATACAGGAAGGCCCCGATGGAAATGAAA
Source organism: Apium graveolens (assembly GCF_009905375.1). Lineage (NCBI taxonomy): Eukaryota > Viridiplantae > Streptophyta > Magnoliopsida > Apiales > Apiaceae > Apium > Apium graveolens. The sequence goes on from NW_027421366.1 coordinate 18,011, forward strand.
GAATTGGCTAAGCAACTTCAGGAATTATTAGATAAGGGATTTATTCGACCCAGTGTTTCCCCGTGGGGTGCTCCAGTGCTATTTGTGAAGAAAAATGATGGAAGCATGAGATTGTGCATTGATTATAGAGAGCTGAACAAGTTGACAATAAAGAATAAGTATCCTTTGCCACGAATCGATGATTTGTTTGATCAACTTAAGGGAGCATGTTACTTCTCAAAGATTGACTTAAGATCTGGCTACCACCAACTGAAGATAAAGCCTGAAGATATCCCCAAGACTGCATTCAGAACAAGGTATGGCCATTACGAGTTTCTAGTGAGGTCGTTTGGATTGACGAATACGCCAGCGGCTTTCATGGATTTGATGAATAGGGTATACAAGGAGTATTTGGATAAGTTTGTTATTCTATTTATTGATGACATCCTCATATATTCAAAGAATCCAGAAGATCACGCAGTGTATCTGCAGATTTCCCTTCAAAAGTTAAGAGAAAAGCAATTGTATGCTAAGTTTTCTAAGTGTGAGTTTTGGCTGACGGAAGTACAGTTTCTTGGACATGTGGTGAGTAAGGAAGGTATCAAAGTAGACCCGGTAAGGATTGAAGCCGTATCAAAGTGGGAGCAACCGAAGACACCAACGGAAATAAAAAGTTTTCTTGGATTTGCAGGATATTATCGAAGGTTTGTGAAAGATTTCTCGAAGATTGCATCCCCACTAACTAAGTTGACCAGGAAGAATGAGAAGTTCGTTTGGACGGAAAAGTATGAAGAGAGTTTCCAGGAGTTAAAATAAAGACTAGTGACGGCTCCAGTGTTAGCATTGCCAGATGAGATGGGAACCTTTGTAATCTATAGTGATGCTTCTTTGAAAGGATTGGGATGTGCGTTAATGCAGCAGGACAAAGTGATTGCTTATGCCTCCAGACAGTTAAAGCCTCACGAGCAGACATATCCAGTTCATGACCTTGAATTGGCGGCTATAGTATTTGCTTTAAAGTTATGGCATCACTACTTGTATGGAGAGAAATGTGATATTTACACAGATCATAAGAGCCTGAAGTACATATTTACGCAGAAAGATCTAAATATGAGACAGAGAAGGTGGTTGGAGTTGATTAAGGACTACGATTGTTCGATTAACTATCACCCAGGTAAAGCTAATGTGGTGGCTGATGCCTTGAGTAGAAAAGAAAGACTAAATATGGTTAACATTGCGAAGAATTAGAACAAGACTTAGAAAGAATGGAAATTGAGATTCGAGTATCTGGCGAAAGCCAAGAGCAATTGTATAAAGTTACTTTCCAGCCGACATTGATGGAAAAGATTAGAAGATGTCTAGAAGGAGTTATGGAACAAGAGTTGGATACCTTGACGGGAGAAGAATTGTGTACTCAAAAAGATAATCAAGGTTTATATAGATTTTCATCCAGAGTTTGGATTCCTAATGTAACGGAGTTGAAGAACGAAGTATTGCAGGAAGCACATAACTCTAGGTTTTCTATCCACCCTGGTAGTACCAAGATGTACCAGGATCTGAAGAAAAATATTTGGTGGCCAGGAATGAAGAAGGATATTGCCAATTAGGTAAGTAGATGTCATGTGTGTCAAACGGTGAAAGCAGAGCATCAACGACCGAGTGGATTGTTATAACCTTTGGAGATTCCCCAATAGAAATGGGAAGACATTGCTTTGGATTTTGTCATGGGATTGCCAAGGACGAGAGCGAACTATGATGCTATTTGGGTAATCATTGATATGTTGACTAAGTCAGCGAATTTCCTTCTCATCAATGAAAGATATTCGTTGGAAAATTTAGTCAATTTGTACTTGGATGAGATAGTTACCAAACATGGAGTGCCTGTTTCTATAGTGTCGGATCGAGACCCGAGATTTAATTCCAAGTTCTGGACTAAATTCAAAGAGTGCCTAGGAACGAAATTGAATATGAGCACCGCTTATCATCCCCAGACGGACGGTCAAAGTGAAAGAACGATTCAGACCATAGAGGATATGTTGAGAGTCCGTGTTCTGGATTTTAAAGGTAATTGGGATGAGCACCTACCTTTGATTGAGTTCTCGTATAATAACAGTTATCATGCCAGTATTGGGATGCCGCCTTACGAAGCTTTGTATGGGCGTAAGTGTAGATCACCGTTGTATTGGGATGAGGTAGGAGAAAAGAAAGTGTTAGGTCCTGAGTTGGTTCAGCAAACCAGAGATGCCATAGTGTTGATTCGGAAAAGGTTGGAAGCAGCCCAAGATAGACAAAGAAAGTATGCAGATTTACATAGGAAAGATATGGACTTCGAGATAGGACCTCTAGTGTTACTAAAGGTGTCACCTTGGAAAGGGTTAGTACGATTTGGTCAGAAGGGTAAACTTAGCCCTAGATTTGTAGGACCCTTTGAGGTTTTGAAGAGAGTGGGAAAAGTCGCTTAAGAGATAGTGTTACCACCGCAGTGGCAGCACATTCGTAATGTGTTCCACGTATCTATGTTGAAACCCTATGTCCCTAATTCGAATCAAGTCATAGAATATGAATCGATTGAACTTCAACCAGATTTGTCCTATGTGGAACAACCGGTCCAAATCCTAGACCGTAAGGTAGGAATAAGTCAATTCCTATAGTAAAAGTTTTGTGGAGAAATCCTCGAGTAGAAGAGTCTACTTGGGAATTAGAGTCAGATATGCTTGACAAATATCCTCATTTGTTTAGCTGAGTCAGATTCTGGGGACATAATCTTTTTAAGGGGGAAAAGATATAACAACTCGTGTATTTTTTTTTATTCCTAATATTTGGAAGTGTAATAAAGGTTTAGGTAAATAAATAAAATGTGTGTATTGGTTTTGGCAGCAGTTATGGATTGTTATTTAACTATTTGTGGTTGTTGTTATGTGGGATTGAATTGTGTGATTTATTAATGAGTTATATGATTTTATTTGACTTGTGATTTGTTGGTTGTTGCCGTCGATTGCAATCGACGGGTAGTCCTCTAAACAAATAAGATGCTGCCAAAATTTTCTAAAAATATATTGTAAAAATACATAATTATGTTCTACGCGTTACCCATATTTATGTTCGGGATATGTGATTACGTGATTATGGGTATAATAATAATACGAGTCAGATTATCGGATTAGGTTGTTAGAATCTGAGGATATCAAGCATGTCGGTATAACTAATTAGAGTATTCTGTAATTGTAGATCCCAGTCGAGTTGTCCCAAGATCAAAGTCAGCGTGAAAGCTACTTAGGGTTTTGTAAAGCGTTGCAAGGCAAGTACCCTGACCATTCTTTTATGGTTCAGTGCATATGAATAGCTAAATGTTTTATTCTCATAATGGAACAGAAATGTTTTAAGTTACGTATCCCCTGTAGTTATAAATCACTGTTTTCAAATGGTTTAGGGGAGAAGTAACTTCGAAAGGTACCTATCTCGAATGAAATGAATTGCGAACTGGATTTTATAGGTGTGCTGGTTAAATAAATGATTTTGAAAATGAGATAGGTACAAGTGTTTTGAAAACTGGATAAAATGGTCAGATATGGGATACATTGGGGCTAGAGTAGGCCTATTGAGGTGGCGTAAGAGGCTAATTCGGTTGTGCGCACTATAAAACCGATTAGTTTGGCAGGTCAGAGACCTAGCTAGTCTTCGAGTTCCGGAACAGGTAGATGGGATGGTAGTTAGAGCCGTCTGGTGTTGATAGCCTGATCAACTGTCTTCACATATCCGCTATATATCTGATTGAGATTTGTGATTTATATAAGAGCATAAGTAGTTGATACAGGGGTTTTATAAAATGATTAGCATGCTAAAATTGGACTCTGGTATTACACAGCACACTACTATGTTGTTTTAACAAAGCATGCTAGTTAGTGATATCCAGTTATCTCTGATTTTCATTATGAAATGTTGATATCATGATTATAGCTCTGTTCCTATTATTGTTACATTATTGTTTTATTCTGTTATACATATTTTGGTACTGCTGAGCGATTATGCTCACCCTTGCAAACTATTATGTATATCTCACAGATGCCTAGAAGACCAGTTAGACCGACCCATGTTCCCGCCCCTATTGGACCCGGATCCTCTGAAGTAGTTTGTATCAGGCTATGAGGTCTGAGGAGTTGCTGAATAAAGTTAGTGTGTGTTAGATGTTGAATAAAGAGTTTGTATTAGTGAAAACCTGAATTATACTTGAACCTGGATCAGATCTTGGTTTGGGGTCAAGTTAGTATATTTTAATAATAATTCTGTTGTTTATATTTTTGGTAATGGTGTATCGTGACGTCAACTCCTGACCCCGGGGTTGAGGCCGTCATAGTAAGCTTCTCCAAAGGTGTCGCAATCTTTGAGAAATCTTGAACAAAATTTTGATAATATCCTTCCAATACTAAAAACTTCTCATTTTTGTTGGTACTTTTGGTCTTTCCCCATTCATAGTAACTTTAATCCTTGCTGGAGCCATTTTGGTTCCTCCATCACTTTGAATTAAACTTCATGCAACCAAAACCCACACTTTTGAAATTTTAGCATACAACTTCTTCCTTCTATGAATTCCAAAAACTATCATTAAATACATTGCATAGTCCTTTGTTGACTTTGAGTAAATCAAAATATCATCTATAAACACAAATACAACTTATCTAGATATTCCTTCAAGATTTTGTCCATCAAGTTTAAATGTTGCAGGTATATTGGTCAGTCCAAAAGACATTACTAGAATTTCATAATAACCGTACTTAGTTCTGAAAGCTGTCTTCGATATGTCCTCAGGTTTGATCCTCAATTGATGATACCCAAATCTTAAATCAATCTTAGAAAATACTTTGCTTATTTCAACTAATCAAACAAATAAATAATTTGAGATAACAGATGTTAGGAGCAATTGATGATATCAAACAGAAACTATCAGAAGCATCGACAGATCATGACTATATCGACGGATGATAATGACATCAACGGATGATGACTACATCTACAGATGTTGATAATCGACAGATGTTGATAATTGACAGATAATGATATCAACGGATGATGACGTCAATGGATGATGAAATCAGTATTTGTCACATCAGTTGATCTTTGAGAAGGAAAAGGAAACAGGAACTCAAGGCGGTGAAGGACTTTATTTCAGAAGCAATTGTATAGGTTACCTTGTTGTTAATAGAATAAGATTCCTTATACATTGTTAGTTGTGCTCTATATAAAGCACAAATTAGGTTCATGCTATAAGAATTGCGACATTGTTATATCTTTCGCATAACCTAGCAGCTCTCCAGGATATTTGTTCATCCTTTTGAGAGAGTACATTTGTAATAAGTTTTTATCAGTTAAATAAAAACTGTTGATTATGTTGAAGCTTTGTCGAATTGATTATATTAACTGTATTCAGCTCCCCCTCTATAGTTAATTAAGGGACTAACAATTGGTATCAGAGCTTGCTGTTAATGTACAAACAGTTTAAGATCTGAAAAATCAATCAACCATGTCAAAGAAAGAAGAAGAAACACATAATCCAAATCCGAACCCACCACCCCTAGCCACATTACTCGATAAGCAACAAAATGAGTAGGTATGAAGAAATAAAGGTGCCTATCATGAAGATACATGAATATCCAATCTGGAAAGTCAGGATAGCCATGTGCTTGGAAGCCACAGATCCTGAATATCTGAACAGGATCTATGATGGTCCTCACAGACCAATGAAGGTAGCTATTTCGCTTGCAGGAGAACCAGAAAAGATGATAGAAAAAGACAGGAAGGACAACTCTCCTGAAGTCCAACACATCCGTCACAGTAGTCTTGATAGTGTTATGTCCAATAGATTTATTGGATGTAAGACAACAAAAGAGATATGGGATGCTTTAGAAGTAAAGTGTCAAGGTACAACTGTTATCAAGAAGAAAAGGAGGGCAGTACTTATTCAAGAATATGAGCACTTTGACTCAAGGGACAATGAGTCCATAACTAAGATATATGATAGATTTTAGAAGTTGCTAAATGACTTATCCCTTGTCGACAAAGAATATGATTTAAAGGACTCAAACTTGAAGTTCCTACTTGCTCTCCCTGAAAAGTGGGACTATAAAGTCACATCAATAAGGATAACTATCAACTTGACATCACACCTCTAGATGAGATTTATGGAGTTCTGAAAACTCATGAACTAGAGATGGAGCAAAGGAGCAAGAGGAAATGATCAAAAGCTAGACCAGTTGCACTCAAGGTTGAAGAGAACCTAAAGGAGAAAGCTAGGAAAAAAAGCTACTCCAAAGGGAAATCCATGATTGCAAAGTTAGATACTGAATCATCAAATTCTGATGATGACTTAAATACTGATATTGAATCAGATACTGACAGTAATCAGAACAACAATGAAGATATGAATCACATGGCTGCCCTACTAGTTAAACGCTACAAGAAGATGGTCTAAAGAACTTCAAGAAAGGGAGAAGATTTTCTGGAAAAGATTCCAGCTCCTCAAACTCTGATAAGAGGAACAACAGGAGAAATACTGATGGGAAGGAATCAAGATCTGGAAAATTTGACAAGTCAAAAGAGAGATGTTGCAACTGTGATGGAATTAGACACTTTGCATGTTAGATATATTTGTGATGTCATGTCTAATGTGATTTGTGTTTAGTTTTCAGATCTTACTTAACAGGACAAATCAGGACTTAACTGGAAATCAGTACTTATACTGAAGTCAGGACTTAAGATATCAGAACTTAAGTTGTCAGAACTTAAGTTATCAGGAGATATTTATCAGGAGATAATATCAGGACTTAAGGAGATGTTCAGATAAGGAAGGCGGCTGATTGAAAGGAAAGAAGATCAAACAAACATAAGAAGAGATATTCATGGAGAATAATTATATGAAGAATAGAATACTTGGGGTGTAGTATCATATTTCTGTGGTTTGCTGTCTGAGGATCAACAAAGGATGGTTTACAAAGAATAAGGCTTACGGCTCATGATCAAGAAAAATCAGGATTCAAGGTTAAATAGTTTAAAGCACTTGCAATATTAAAACAAGAGTTATTTTGAATAATAGTGACATGTTATGAAACAGTTCGAAAATATATGCAGTATATCTTGAAGAAAAGTTCAGAATTACTTGCCTTACAGGGCTTTACAACTATTACTGATTGACTCTGAGCCGACTCTGCCGCTCAGGCTTTAACGTTTAACCACTAGACCACATTAGATTCGACTTCGACACTCAGGTTTTTCTATTGAAACTCTACTGAGCTTGTCAACTGACTACTAGGTCATCTCTAGTCCATCGTCCACTTTCGGGTTCTCGATTATAACCTACAGGGTCGAAATACCCTATGTTAGATGTCTAGGTATGCTTGACATATCCTCGATACTAATTCTTACCCAATGATATTCAAACCTGACTCGTAATTATGAATATTATAATAACACACGCAACAAATAGGGTTCATAATCTCGAAGATCGGTTCGGTGTTCGTTTTCGGAAAATACGTATAATTTTTATTGTATGGAATCAAGGTTATCGATTTGGAAAAATATTGTATCACATCGTACAACCAAGTTTCGTATAAAACACATATATATATAGTTTCTCGACGTCCCGATATTCATCGGATACGCTCCCATATTTTCGTAGTTCAATTTCTCGGAAATCGGGCAGCGTCTCCTTTGTTTATTGGACTACCCGTCGAAACATCAATCGGCGTTAAATCACAAAGTTCACAACAATTGCAACAATTATCCAATTACATTCCAATTTCATAATTCTCAACCATCGATTCAACCCAACTAATTATTATTATTACTCGTATTTCATTTTTATTTATTTATTTATTTATTTATTTTTAAATATTAGGACTCAGATATCAATCATCACGGTCCACCGTCCACTCGTAAAAGTCATCGCAAACGGCGACAAAATTTCGCGGGTACCCGATAAATTCTCGGGTTTCCAACGCAAAATTCTATCGATTAGTTATAAAAATAACTTTTCATACGAGCAATTTAATATCACGAATGTAATCAATAAATTCCTGCAAGAAAAGGGAATTTAAATTAACAAAATTCTGCAAAAGTCCAATCCAATGCACAATCGACCCAACAGGACAGGGCCCCAACATGAACAAAACATAACCACACAACAGACCAGAGAAACAACCACAAAAAGCAAAGCATCAGGCCGGAAGTAAAAGAACAGGCTGAAAAGCAAGGCCAACCGGAGATAAATACAAGGGCACAATTACAGAACACAATAATCGAACAACAACCATACCCTCCACTGCGATATACACACACGTGTGTGTATATATAGCGGAACCACTAACCAGGCCGATACCAAGGTGGCAGAACCCACCGGACTACCGCCGACAACGAGACCAAGAAACAGAGGCGAAGGTCGCCGGAAAAGAAAGTACAGCGCCGCCAGTACAAGAAAGAGAGAGGGAGAATTTGAAAGGAATAAGAAGAGAGAGGGAAGACATGAGAGGAATAAAGAAGAGAGATTGATGTTTATTATCAAAAACATGAGTCACCCCCCTGCTTTCTTTATGCTGCCGCGTGTCTTTTAATAAGACACGTGTCAGTTTTTATCCGGACCGCATCGAGTTTCTGATCTGTTTTAATCTTATATCGGGTACTGCGGTAACCAATAACTTATCGAAATAGACCCATAATAATTTTAAAATTTATACAGATACCCCGAGAGTAATAGAATATAAATCTCAAAAATTTTAACACATTTTTAAAACGCGCAACATATTCGCATTTCATAATTAACGAACCGAGCTGCACTTAAGAACAATTTCCGAAAATCACAAAAATAGTCTTAAAATGTTATAAATATCCCGAAGTTAATAAAAACATAAATTTCGTAATTTTAAAATAATTTCTGAAACGCAACTTATACCCGATTTTAGCAATTAAACGAATCGACGCGCGAGTGAAACTAATCCCGAAAATTTCCAAAATAATTTTAAAATTCTCGAAATATTCCAAACATAAATAAATATGAGTTTCATAATTTTTTTGAAGAATTCTAGAATTAACTATGGATTTTACAAATATAAGTAATCGGAAAATCATTTGAAGATAAATAATCAATAAAATATTGATTTCTCAATTTTATAAAATCCTAAAAATAATTATTGTAATTATAAAATCATAAAAACAATTTTAGAGACACTTCAAATATTTATACAAATAAATTTGCATTAAATCCACTCTAAAAGTGAAACAATTCAATACAATTCCTTAATTAATCACGCGGACAACCCGATACATCATAAATCACACATAGATAATAATCAAACAACACATAGCGGTCAAAACCAATACACATATTTTATTTAATAATTTCCATAATAATCACATATTTAAATAATTCAAAAATATACGGGTCGTTATATCCTTCCCCCCTTAAAAAGATTTTGTCCTCAGAATCTGGTCTAATTACACAAGTGAGGATATTTGTCAAGCATATCTGACTCTAGTTCCTAAGTAGACTCTTCTACTCGAGGATTTCGAACGTACTTACTATAGATATACACTCATTTTCAATGACTCGCCTTTAACGATCAAGAGTTTGGATTGGTCACCCTATGCAAAACAAACTTGGACAAGAGCCCCATTGGCTCCGGGTCAATCACTTAATTTAAATCAGATACTTATTGTTTTTAACTTTAACATGCCAAACATACTATATGTACACACTGTTGCGACGGTAACATCAACTCATGAGCAACTTTATCTATTTTTATCAATACCTCGAATGGTTCACTAATTTTAGGACTTAACCTGTCTCTTCTACTTAGACTTATCTAGTCTCTTTCAAGATGAAACTTGTACTAACACTACTGGTCCTATTTCTATACTCATATTCTCTCTCGATACAATTTCATCTTCTTTCTTTATCAATTCCGAGCTGCTTCAATCAATATCACTACATTTTTGGTGTGTTGAATTAACTTAGAATTTGACAACTTTCTTTCTCCTACTTTATCTCAATAAAAAAAAGGGGGAACTACACTTGCGTTCACATGAAGCTTGATAAAGTGGCATTCCAAAACTAACATCGATGATAAATGATCATGCTAGTGTTTCCTTAAAACTCAACCTCTCAACATATCTTACATTCCCTGAATCACCTCCGTACTTTGACTCTTCGTTTAAGGATGATAGGCGGTGCTTATTTTCAGCTTTAGCTTCCAAACATTTAAACATCTTCTATTTAGTTCTATCCATTAAGGTTGAAAAGTAATCCCATATATTCACTTATTATCACTTTTAGGTATTCGAACTTCATATTCCTCACTTTCCAATTTGTTATTAACTCCTCCGTGGTCTTAGTTACATCCAATCCCTTCTTTCCGCACAAGGCATTTGTTACCATTTGGCTTTGTTTAGGTAGTTGTTAACGGATTATTTCAGAATCTTTTGTTAACCGTAGTCAAATTTCATTCTTGAAAATTCAACGTGTAGTTGCTTTCCTTATGATCTTTGGAGAAAAATCCTTAGGCATTCCACGCAGACTTCCTTATTCTTCGAGTAGCTGAGGTTGTTATCAATAAATACAGTTTGCTTATCTAGGTATTCCTCATACACCATGATCCTTAATTCCTTATAGTCACCCGATACACTTGTTATTTCACATAATATCACCAGAGCTTGCAATGCTCTTAATTCAGTTTAAAAGTAATCTCTGACATGTTCTCAGGTCGGATCTTAAGTTAATTCCCGAGAATTATAGCGTACTTCTTGAATTAGGTCTCGTAAGTAATCAATTCTTTATAGGGTCTCACTTCTTCTTATTCGTTGTTTTGTTAACTCCCTATAATCAGTACATACTCTTATACTTTCATTCCTTTTTCTCCCCTGCATCACTGGTACACTTCACAATTCGCTTCTTGTAGAATCACTTCCTGGGTCTGCTTTATCTACTAGGCCTCTAATATTTCACCTTACCCTTTGACATGTCCACATTCCTAATCCATCTTGAAATTTTCTTCTTATAACTGGTTATCACTATTTTTCTTTAAATTTCCGTATATCTTGGCACTTCTTTAGTGAATTAAATACTTTATATTGTGAATTCCCTGTGGGATCTCATTTCTTAATCCTTCTACTTATAGCATCCAAGTGCTGGAGGAAAACCTAGGGGTATCGTTATCGTTCTCCTGGGCATATAAATTTTCCCTTTTACTAACTACTAACATCATGATCCATTATCTTCTCTTGACATCTTGTCTTTCCCTTCACAATTTCGACTGAAAGGTCATATTATCCATCTTTGTTCCTTTTGGATTATTAACTTTAGTTTCCAATTCCAACTTCAAAATTTTATAGTTATTCTTCTGGTGCAGTCTCTATGTTCGTTCTCTCCTTTTTGCTTATTGTTTGTCACTACATTTGCTTTTCCTCTTGAATACATACTTCAAAGGTCTTAGGGTCCGTATAGATCTTACACCTTCTGACATTTCTCCATACATATCATGTTCCCAAACCGTCAAAACAAATATTATTACTATTCATCCTATTATGATTAGGATACTTCTGCTCATAAGATTTCGGTTGTCTGGGGTGCATATACAATAACTTTATTGTGCTGGCATCAACACACATCCTACTCCTTTATGAGAAGCATCACTATAAACTACCAAACCTCCTTGGTACTTTCGAAATGATAAAGCAGGTGTTTGTAACCATTCTTTCCTTAACATCTGCAAAACTTTCTTTACCCTTCTCCATTTCATATAAACTTCTTGCTTTTCCTGGTTAGCTTCATCGAAGGTATTGCAGCTTCCAAGAAATCTTACACAATTTTCAATAATAACCGGTCCATGGTAAAACTCCCTACTTTTATTGGTACTTTTTGGCCTTTCTTATTCATATTAACTTTCATTTGTACTGGATCTCCTTTGGTCTCCTCCTCACTGATTACTTATGCTTTCTACCATTAAAACTCTCACCTTGTAAACTTTACATACAATTTCTTTCTTCTCCGACTCCCCAGTTGGTCATTAAAATGCTTCGCATGGTCCTTCGTTGACTTTAAGTAACTCAATTACAACTCATCCAAAAAATTCCTTAAAGATGCTGTCCATTGAGTTCAAATATTAGTGGTATATGGTTAATCTAAATGACAATACGAGAACGGTACTTAGTTCTGAAAATTATCTTTGATGTGTCCATAGATTTAATCTTCAAATGGGTAACACCCAAATCTTAAATCAATTTTAGAAAATACTTTACTTCTTCTATTTGACCAAATATATCAGTAATTCGACGTAATATATACTTGCTCTTGATAGTAAATTTATTGATCTTTCACAAATCGACACACAATCTCATACTTCCATCTTTCTTGTTAACAATTAATATCGTTGTACCTTATAGGATACACTGGGTCTAATCGCTTCTTCTTCTAGCATCCCTTGCCTCTGCTTTGCTAACTTCCCTTATTTTAATTAGTGCCATTTTATGTAAGGCCTTGGTCTCTGGCTTCGTCTCAGGTGTTAAGGTCAATTCGCGAGCTTCATTTCCCTATGTGGAGAAAATTTGGTAATTCGTCCTGGAAATATATCTTGAACTATAAAAATTTTCAAATTTTGTTACTCCTGACTTCCTATTCATAATCACCATAATCATCCATGTCCTCACGTCCCATATTCTGAATAACATATTTTACAGGAAAATCGCATATTCCTCGTTCTCGAAGACGTATTCCTTGTTGGAGTAGATTCCCTTGATTCTTAGTGCATCCCTGACTGGGTTAGTGATTTGCAATTCCTGCCATTTGCCTTGGTTTCTTCCCATGCATGAGAGTAGATGGAACTTTGCCCGCTTGGTCTATAATACTTTGATTTCTGTTGGAAAAACTCTTGCAAAGAACGACAGTACAACGAAACAACTAGAAAGATTCACAATTCAACAAAAATTAAAGTTAAAAAGAAAGAAGAATCAAGGATTTGAATATGAATGAGACAACCACATTGGTACTTAAGATGGCCAGTCTTTCATAGCATATGGCATACACACATGATTAGGTGGCGTCCCACCCGACTCTTCGTCATTCTGACAAAGTGTTTCACCATAACACTATTTGTCCCAATAAGAAAGTAAAACTTGAGGGAAATAATTAAATTTGAAAGGAATGCAATATCCTCCTTTTCGATATCATAGCAAAGAGTTTATTTAAGAATAGAAGTTCATACATTTTAGGAATTAAAAAGGAATATACGCTGTAATATTGAAGGACAAGAATGACACCATTGGTCATCATCCACATTTCACTTGTATTCATCTTTCGAAGTTGATCGATCATATTTCCATTGCTCCATATAACAACTTTAGAAAATACATTGAATGCCTTTGCAACTTAAACAGTAGGGGTAGAATTCCTTACTTGTCCGTCTTGCGTTTTTAATATCGCACTTATACGCATAGTACTTTAAACAATCCAATCATAATGGCGTTCCTACCAGATACTTCAAGTTTTCTCTTTTCAATTTAGAATAACCACGAATCATTGAACATAACAATCCTTTTGTTAATAATATTCTTCTTTTAGAAAAAGCTGGAATTTTCCCAAACTTCTTCGATCACACCTAGGCTCCTTTTAAATCATGAAATCTTTAAACTTACATGGTCTCTGCAAACTGGATGAACAATTACCCCCGTACGCGGATTCTGTTATTAACCTTGTCAAACAATATTTGCACCTTAGCATTAGGAATAATCAACTTCTTCATAATCGCGGGTTACTTTGTTTTCCGAATTAACAATACTAAGTCTGAAACAAGTATTCTTCCGGGTAATCCAGGTCTTCTAACAAACAAGAAACTCAAGTAGTAACTTGACAACCAATGTTTAAAACTTATTTTATTCAAAAAGGCTTTTATAAATTTTGTAAGGAAAAATCTTTTTCGAAAACTTGTAAAAAAAAAATTTTGAAAATCACAAATCTGGTTGTCCTTACTATATGAGTTGGTTGTTGTCCTTCCGACCTATAGCAAGGTACCAAATTAAAGGAACGAGCACAATAAAGGTCCATTCACTTTCAATCTACCTTCTCTCCTTTATTAGGTCCATTTGCCTTCCTTAATCAACGATCACTTCAATTGTCGTTGCGTGTTATCGTATCGTAGCTTCACATCAAACTTCTATACTGGTAATGCTCTCATCATCAACTTTGCAATCGTTAAGTAGAAACAGGTTATCCAATAGTCAACAATCGGTTGATATCACATCACCTTGTTACTATAAATATATCACATTGTCATAACACCATTAATTATCTGTCATGAAAGCTCCATAACCATAATCTCTTCTAACTCTCTTTTCAATACTTATCTAATCCATTCCACAAGCTAGTCAGGGGTGGCCTAATCACTATTGGCTTTTTTTAATCTGGTAACAACTATCCTTCGGAACACCTAAATCTTCTTTGTAGACTTCTTCTCACCTTTATTTATATCTCAAGTACTCACTCTTTACTGTAACTCCTGAACCCATCCTCATAGGTACTGTTGTATAGACAAGTTTTAAAGAAAGGGTATAGAACAGGATGTAGGGTAAACTAAGAGATACACTCACAGCCAAATGTCCAGTAAAATAAGAATAAACGGATGGAGGTTCTTAAATAGGTACTCTCAAAACAAGAGGTGGTAGAATAGCGTGGAATAACTTAAAGAGGTGCAACTATCATAACAGAAGGTAGTGCCATTAATACTAACGGAGGAACAAAGCACAAATCAAATCTGAGAGAAGATGACGATCCTCGAACGGAAAGCTCCAAACGATCAGATGATACAGGAAAATCAGGATCTGCCATTGTCGTTGTCTGGGAATCATCGCAATGTTAAGAATCCCGAATCGTAATACGAACCGTGCCAGAGACCTACTATACAATCGCACTCAACCTCACAACGTCTTATCTTTCTATTTCCTATTTCTAATCCTAATCCTCTACCCAATCCCGACATGTAGCTCTGATATCAACCTGTGACCCTCCAAACCCGGTCAGAAGTTTGGGGTCCACAACACATACACAATATATAAACCTGTATAGGAAAATTATTTGCAATGACCATGTTTCACGTAACCACGGATTGCAACAGGTTAAAGTATGAAAACAAGCCACAATCTTAACCTTTATTACAACATACCAAATCCCAACTAATTTAACTTACAACTGACAATAAAATCTTTTTTACAATCTGACTATCTCTCTACCGCATGAAGCTTCTGCTGGCTCGATCCAACTCCACTGGAACCTTAGCCGCCTTTGGACTGAGGAACTTCACTATCATCCATATTCTTTTCAACTGTAAAATATAAAAAAAATCGTAAGGGTGAGCTAACTGCTCAACAAGTTTAATAGGGATAACTTAGGTTAATCAATAATCAAATGAAATGATTCAGAGGAATCGAGTCTTTTTAACTAATCATTTGAATTGGATGTTTAATTTAAATTTTAAAAACCAAGGTTAGGCTGCTGATCAGTCATGCACTAACCCTGAGCGAAGCACACAGCTCTGCTCTACGAACTCGATCCATGACACATATTGGCCTAATTCGACCACGAATCTGGTCTGACCACGAATCTGGTCCATATAAAGAAAACTATCTAATTCTAAAACAATTTAGTGTAATAAACAATGTAATTCAATAAGCAAGATCATAATCAACAGCGATAAGGCATTGGTATATAAGCGTAATGCAATTCTTGAGTATCACAAGGGTATATCAGGGTATGTATAAGAAACGGTTTCCAGTTTGTAAAGGATCAGGTATTAGACCAGTAATGATTTTTCAAGGTATAGTTATTTGATGTTATAAAGAATGATTGGAGTATAAAAGTTTCTGTGTTTTCAAACAATTTTGTTCTAGTATTTGGTGTTTGGTAGTTATACATTTGGGGTGTAGTATCATATTTGTGTGGTTTGGTGTCTGAGGATCAACAAAGGATGGTTTACAAAGAATAAGGCTTATGGCTCAAGATCAAGAAAAATCAGGATTCAAGGTTAAATAGTTTAAAGCACTTGCAATATTAAAACACGAGTTATTGAATAATAGTGACATGTTATGAAACAGTTCGAAAATATCTGCAGTATATCTTGAAAAAAAGTTCAGATGTACTTGCCTTATAGGGCTTTACAACTATTACTGATCGACTCTGAGCCGACTCTGTCGCTCAGGATTTAACGTTTAACCACTAGACCACATTAGATTCGACTTCGACACTCAGGTTTTTCTGTTGAAACTCTACTGAGCTTGTCAACTGACTACTAGGTCATCTCTAGTCCATCGTCCACTTTCGGGTTCTCGATTATAACCTACAGGGTCGAAATACCCTACGTTAGATGTCTAGGTATGCTTGACATATCCTCGATACTAATTCTTACCCAATGATATTCAAACCTAACTCGTAATTATGAATATTATAATAACACACGCAACAAATAGGGTTCACAATCTCGAAGATCGGTTCGGTGTTCGTTTTCGGAAAATACATATAATTTTTATTTTATGGAATCAGGATTATCGATTTGGAAAAATATTGTATCACATCATACAACCAAGTTTCGTATAAAACACACACACATATATATATATATAGTTTCTCGACGTCCCGATATTAATCGGATACGCTCCCGTATTTTCGTAGTTCAATTTCTCGGAAATCAGGCAGCGTCTCCTTTGTTTATCGGACTACCAGTCGAAATATCAATCGACGTCAAATCACAAAGTTCACAACAATTGCAACAATTATCCAATTACATTCCAATTTCACAATTCTCAACCATCGATTCAACCCAACTAATTATTATTACTCGTATTTCAATTTTATTTATTTATTTTTTTATTTTTTTTAAATATTAGGACTCAGATATCAATCATCACGGTCCACCGTCCACTCGTAAAAGTCATCGCGGACGGCGACAAAATTTCGCGGGTACCCGATAAATTCTCGGGTTTCCAACGCGAAATTCTATCGATTAGTTATAAAAATAACTTTTGATACGAGCAATTTAATATCACGAATGTAATCAATAAATTCCTGCAAGAAAAGGGAATTTAAATTAACAAAAATTCTGCAAAGGTTCAATCCAATGCACAATCGACCCAACAGGACAGGGCCCAACAGGAACAAAACATAACCGCACAACAGATCAGAGAAACAACCACAAAATGCAAAGCAACGGGCAGGAAGTAAAAGAATAGGCCGAAAAGCAAGGCCAACCGGAGATAGATACAAGGGCACAATTACAGAACACAATAATCGAACAACAACCATACCCTCCACTGCGATATACACACACGTGTGTGTATATATAGCGAAACCACTAACCAGGCCGATACCAAGGCGACAGAACCCACCGGACTACCGCCGGCAACGAGACCAAGAAACAGAGGCGAAGGTCGCCGGAAAAGAAAGTACAGCGCCGCCAGTACAAGAAAGAGAGAGGGAGAATTAGAAAGGAATAAGGAGAGAGAGGGAAGACATGAGAGGAATAAAGAAGAGAGATGATGTTTATTATCAAAAACAGGAGTCACCCCCTGCTTTCTTTATGCTGCCGTGTGTCTTTTAATAAGACACGTGTTAGTTTTTATCCGGACCGCATCGAGTTTCTGATCTGTTTTAATCTTATATCGGGTACTGCGGTAACCAATAACTTATCGAAATAGACCCATAATGATTTTAAAATTTATATAGATACCCCGAGAGTAATAGAATATAAATCTCAAAATTTTTAACACAATTATAAAACGCGCAACATATTCGCATTTCATAATTAACGAACCGAGCTCCACTTAGAACAATTTCAGAAAATCACAAAAATAGTCTTAAAATGTTATAAATATCCCGAAGTTAATAAAAACATAAATTTCGTAATTTTAAAATAATTTCTGAAATGCAACTTATACCCGATTTTAGCAATTAAACGAATCGACGCGCGAGTGAAACTAATCCCGAAAATTTCCAAAATAATTTTAAAATTCTCGAAAAATTCCAAACATAAATAAATATGAGTTTCATAATTTTTTTGAAGAATTCTAGAATTAACTATGGATTTTACAAATAAAAGTAATCAGAAAATCATTTGAAGATAAATAATCAATAAAATATTGATTTCTCAATTTTATAAAATCCTAAAAATAATTATTGTAATTATAAAATCATAAAAACAATTTTAGAGACACTTCAAATATTTATACAAATAAATTTGCATTAAATCCACTCTAAAAGTGAAACAATTCAATACAATTCCTTAATTAATCACGCGGACAACCCGATACATCATAAATCACACATAGATAATAATCAAACAACACATAACGGTCAAAACCAATACACATATTTTATTTAATAATTTCCATAATAATCACATATTTAAATAATTCAAAAATACACGGGTCGTTATAACTTTTCTTGCATATCTCTTTCTAGTTCCCAGGTTGACTTTTCAACCCTTGGGTTTTTCCATAATACTCTTACTAACTTTGCATCTTTATTTCTTAACACTTTCTCTCTCTTTTTTTATGATATCTATTAGATTCTCAACATATGACAACTCTGCCTGAAGTTCTATCGGCTCATATTCTATCGCATGCCTAGAATTATGGATTATACTTTTTAAACATTACCACATATAAAACATTATGAATGTGTTCCATATGCGGGGGTATTGCCAATTCGTATGCTACATTACCAACACGTTTCAAAATTTCAAAAGGGCCAACGTATATAGGACTCAGCTTTCCTTTCTTTCTGATCATGGATGATCCTTTTTTACGGTGACACTTTTAACAAGACTAAATCTCCTTCTTCAAACTCCATGTTCTTTCTAGCTTGATCTGCATATTTCTTTTGACGATCCTGTGCTACACTTAACCTTTTCTAAATAATCTCGACAACTTCTTTCATTTGTTGTACCAACTTTAGTCCAAGTATCTCACATTTTCCCACTTTATATTTCTTCTAAAACCATTAGCACAAACCCATAACATAACTTCAATTGTCTGGATGGTTCTTTCACTTTGGCCGTTAGTCTATGGATGATAAGCTGTACTTATATTCAACTTAGCTGCTCAAACATTCTTGAAAACTTTTTTAAAACCTTGAATTAAATCTTAAATCTTGGTCAAATACAATAGACACGAGAACTCCATGACGAACTACTATCTCCTTCAATTACATGTAAACCAACTTGTCCAATGAAATTCTTTCATTAATAGGTAGAATGAGCTGACTTAATTTTGTGGTTTGCTTTCTTCCTTCATAATCCGACTATAAAATCCTGAGCAATACGCTCCTATTATCATTCTGTCTTTCTAACAGTTGCAATAATCCACTAGGTCTCTGATACTTCGCTTTATTTCTTTGATATAGCTAACACATAATAAACCATTATGAAATTTTCCTTTTCATATATGGCCACAAATATTCTTCTTTAAATTTATGTATATCTTGACACTTCCTGGATAGATTGAATACTTAGAATTGTGAGTTTCCTATAGGATCTCATCCTATAATTCCGTCACTTATAGCATTTAAGTTCTAGAAGAAGATCTGAGAATACTGTGATTATTCTTCTGAGTACATAACTTCCCTCCTACTAAATTATTAACATATTGATCCATTATCTCCTCTTTACATCTATTTAACTTCTCTAACAACTCTAGCTGAAAGGTCATACTATATATCCTTGCTTCTTTTGGATATAATTTCTGACCTTCAAATCCCTACTTCTGAAATTCCATAGAATACTCTTCTGGTGCAGTCAACACACTTCTCCTTCTCTTTTTATGCTTATCGCGTGGTCACTACATTTGTTTTTCCCCGTGAATACATACTTCAAAATCTTATGGTCCGTATAAATTTCACACCTTTCTCCATACAGATAATGTTTCCAAATCTTTAGGGTGAATACTATTGTTGCTAATTCCATGTCATGAGTAGGATACTTCTGCTCATGAGGTTTCAGTTGTCTAGATGCATATGCAATAACTTTATTGTGCTGTATTAGCATACAATCTAATCCCTTATGAGAAGTATCACTATAGATTACAACTCTCCTTGATCATCTCGAATTGGTAAAACAGGTGCCATGATCAATCTCTTCTTCAATTCCTAAAAACTTTCTTCATATTTCTCAATTTCATATATAAACTTCTCACTTTTCCTAGTAAGTATAATGACTCGTGTATTTTTTTTTATTTTATGTTATTCGTTATTTGGAAGTGTAATAAAGGTTTTGGTAAATAAATAAAATGTGTGTATTGGTTTTGGCAGTAGTTATGGATTGTTATTTAACTATTTATGGTTGTTGTTATGTGGGATTGAATTGTGTGATTTACTAATGAGTTATATGATTTTATTTGACTTGTGATTTGTTGGTTGTTGTCGTCGATTGCAAACGACGGGTAGTCCTCTAAACAAATAAGATGCTGCCAAAATTTTCTAAAAATATATTATAAAAATACATAATTATGTTCTACGTGTTACCCCTATTTATGTTCGGGATATGTGGTTACGTGATTATGGGTATAATAATAATACGAGTCGGATTATCGGATTGGGTTTTTAGAATCTGAGGATATCAAGCATGTCGGTATAACTAATTAGAGTATTCTATATTTGTAGATACCAATCGAGTTGTCCCAGGATCAAAGTCAGCGTGAAAGCTACTTAGGGTTTTGTAAAGCGTTGCAAGGCAAGTACCCCTGACCATTCTTTTATGGTTCAGTGCATATGAATAGCTAAATGTTTTATTCTCGTAATGGAATAGAAACGTTTTAAGTTACGTATCCCCTGTAGTTATAAATCACTGTTTTCAAATGGTTTAGGGAAAGTAACTTCGAAAGGTACCTATCTCGAATGAAATGATTACGAACTGGATTTTATGTGTGTGCTGTTAAATAAATGATTTTGAAAATGAGATAGGTACAAGTGTTTTGAAAACTGGATAAAATGGTCAGATATGGGATACATTGGGGCCAGAGTAGGCCTATTGAGGTGGCGTAAGAGCTAATTCGGTTGCGCGCACTATAAAACCGATTAGTCCAGCAGGTCAGAGACCTAGCTAGTGTTGAGTTCCGGAACAGGTAAATGGGATGGCAGTTAGAGCCGTCTGGTGTTGATAGCCTGATCACTGTCTTCACATATCCGCTATGTATCTGATTGGGATTTGTGATTTACATAAGAGCATAAGTAGTTGATATAGAGGTTTTATAAAATGATTAGCATGCTAAAATTGGACTCTGGTATTACACAACACTACTGTGTTGTTTTAACAAAGCATGCTAGTTAGTGATATCAGTTATCTCTGATTTTCATTATGAAATGTTGATATCATGATTACAGCTCTTTCCTATTATTGTTACATTATTGTTTTATTCTGTTATTCATATTTTGGTACTGCTGAGCGATTATGCTCACCCTTGCAAACTGTTATGTATATCTCGCAGATGCCTAGAAGACCAGTCAGACCGACCCATGTTCCGCCCTACTGGACCCGGCTCCTCTGAGGTAGTTTGTATCAGGCCATGAGGTCTAGGAGTTGCTGAATAAAGTTAGTGTGTGTTAGATGTTGAATAAAGAGTTTGTATTAGTGAGAACCTGAATTATACTTGAACCTGGATCAGATCTTGGTTTGGGGTCAAGTTAGTATATTTTAATAATAATTCGTTGTTTATATTTTTGGTAATGGTGTATAGTGACGTCAACTCCTGACCCCGGGGTTGAGGCCGTCACAGTTGGTATCAGAGCTACAGGTTCAAGTCCCTGATTCAGGTTAGGGTTGTGTCGAGTAGGTGATAATGTGAGTCTTTAGGTGTGAGTCAGCAACTCATATAGAGGAGCAAACCTTTAGAGTCAGTCGAGGGTTCCGACGGCGTTACCCTGGCATCTATTAAATGTTTGATAGAATTGCCTTGACCTGGTGTGTCTTGCCTGTATATTTATTATGTTGACAGTGGCCTATTGCGATTTCGAGTTCTCCATCTCGGGAGAATCCCTCTGATTCGGATAGCTCAGATTCGAGAGACCCCTGATGCTGTTATCGAGGAGACCCCTATGCCTCCTCCACCAGTCCCTTCCTTTGTGCCTCGAGACATCCCTGGATCTGGTCCTCGTCCCCGTTGGGTACGTAGGTCTGTATCTGCTGTCAGGGATTTCCCTCCCGGCTGCGGTCCCAGTTCTTCATGATGAGACCTCCAGTACCTCCTGTGGCCCCTAGTGGTACTTCTTCATCGATCCCTTACCATGTTATAGGGCGGTGAATACTTCTTTTATCAGAGATCAGAGTCCGGAGTTTGCTGCTCAGTTTGATCAGGTACCTGTTGCACCTTTCCAGGGCATCCCTGCCCCTTCCCTGAGGTGCGAGCCCGTGTGAGAGCATTGACCCAGATGGCTGTAGAGAGGGCTAGATCTGTTGACCGTTTCATTAGTTCAGAGTTCAGAGCTGTGCAGTATCAGGACCTAGTGAACTGGCTAGTGTTTGAGCTAGGTTCCATTGGTGGCAGTGGTAGTGGCTAGACAGAGTTGCAGTAGAGGGATGCAGAGCTCAGAGTTGATCTCTAGGAGTTCTGTAGTTGTCTATCTTGTATATGTACATTATGTTGTGATAGTTTGTAGTAAGTGAGGCTATGACAGCCAATTTTGGTGTGTATTCGGATGGTTCTTTTAGTTGGATTTTCAGTTGTACTAGTTGGATTCTGTTGGTTACTGTATTTCAGCTGCTTTATCTTATTGTTCAGTTTTTAGTATTGTGCGTTGCTATTATTGTTGTTATTATTATTGTTGTTTCTGTTGCTGGCATTTTTAGATTATAATCATTCACTCAGGACGGATCCAATTAAATGGGGATGAGAATATTGTCTTTGTGGCAACGCTCTCCTGATGCATAAATAAAAACTGCTGGAGCAATCCATTTTCTTATATATGACTGTTATGTTTCAGGAGATGCCACCAAAGAGAAATTCTCAGCCCAATAACGGATCTGCTGGGATCCTTCCATGAGTGACTTGATGAACTTGTTGCGTCAGCAGACTGTACAGCTGGCCCAACAACAACAATTCCAGCAGCAGCAGCAATAATTGCAACAACAACAACAACAGCAACAACAGCTCATACAGCAACAACAACAGCAAATCCAACAGCAGCAACTACAAATCCAAGCAGCATGAGATGAGAGGGGAAATCAAGGTGTTAGTTTTAAGTCTTTTCAAGCAGTGAAGCCCCCAGAGTTTAAAGGAGAGGTAGATCCTGTTGCTGCCAGGATATGGTTAAAGGAAATGGAAAAAGCGTTTGCTCACCAAGGTGAGTGAGGATTTAAAGACTGATTATGCTAGTTATTTTCTGAGAAATGATTCGAATTATTGGTGGGAATCTACGCGAGCCCTAGAAGGAGAAGGTCCAGTTCCCTGGGCCAGATTTACAGAATTGTTTTTGGAAAAATACTTTCCGACTGTCTCCAGAATCAAATGGAGGAATTTTTGGAACTGAAACAAGGAGATAGGAGTGTCACGGAATATGAAGCGAAGTTTACAGAGTTGGCCCGTATAGCACCGAATATGTGAGTTCAGAAGCTCAACGAGCGAAGCGGTTTCAACAAGGGTTGAAGCTAGAAATAAGGAGTGGAGTTGTAGCCTTACAGCTTAAGACTTATACTTCGGTAGTCCAGGCTACCCTAGTGATAGAGAGTGATCAGAAGTTAGCTGCAAAAGAGCAGTGAGAAGAAGAGGAAATTTGAAAGTGGACCCGCTAAGTCAGAATCAGGAATAGCAAGTCGGAAGTTCCAGCGTTGGTTTGGCAAGAATAAGAATAAGAAGTTTAAAAGGCAGAATTTTCCCCAAGCTAAACCCGGTAACAACTCAGTTAACTCTGCCCCGACGAGGATGAGTAAGCCAGTGGCTGATTGTAAGACATGTGGGAAAAAGCACAGTGGACAGTGCCGAGAGAATGTTAATTGTTTTAAGTGTGGACAGAAAGGTCACTATTCCACATAGTATAAGTCTGAGATTCAAGGAGTTACTTGTTTTAGTTGCGGCAAAGTGGGACACATAGCTAGGAATTGCAAGTCAGTGACTCAAGGTAATGTCGGAAGGAGTGTGTCCCAAGGACCAGCAACCAGTACTGCGAGAGCTAGGAATTTTAAGATGACACCAGTTCATGACTCCAATGTGGTTGCAGGTACGCTTACTCTTAATTCCGTACCTGTTAACGTTTTGTTTGATTCGGGAGCTTCCAAATCTTTTAAATCTATGAATCGTGTGAATAAAATGCAATTGATGTTCGAAGACCTAGACAAACCTCTGACCATAGAAGTGGCTAATAAAGATAAAGTGCCTGTAAAAGAATTTTGTCCTAGTTGTTCCCTAGAGATTTCAGGGTACATGTTCCCTGTTGACTTAATACCCTTTGAGTTGGGAGACTTTGATGTTATTTTAGGCATATTGGTTATCTTTACATAAGGCGAATATAGATTAAGAAAAAGAGAGTTGTTATGTACACCCCAGATAATAAAAGGATCAGCTACCAGGACAGAGACAAGATAGGAAGTTCCTTTCAGTGATGCAAGCAAAAAGATTGATGCTACAAGGATGTGAGGCGTACTTGTCTCATGTGGTGGATACGAAGAAAGAGATCCCATTTTGATGAGATCCCTATAGTAAGAGAATTCCCTGACGTTTTCCCAGAAGAATTACCAGGATTGCCACATCGTGAGATAGAGTTTTCCATTGATTTGATACCTGGAGCTGAACCTGTTTCTAAGGCTCCATACAGGATGGCCCCGATGGAAATGAAAGAATTGGCTAAGCAACTTCAGGAATTATTGATAAGGGATTATTCGACCCAGTGTTTCCCCGTGGGGTGCTCCAGTGCTATTTGTGAAGAAAAAGGATGGAAGCATGAGATTGTGCATTGATTATAGAGAGCTGAACAAGTTGACAATAAAGAATAAGTATCCTTTGCCACGAATCGATGATTTATTTGATCAGCTTGAGGGAGCATGTTACTTCTCAAAGATTGACTTAAGATCTGGCTACCACCAACTGAAGATAAAGCCTGAAGATATCCCCAAGACTGCATTCAGAACAAGGTATGGCCATTACGAGTTTCTAGTGATGTCGTTTAGATTGACGAATACGCCAACGGCTTTCATGGATTTGATGAATAGGGTATACAAGGAGTATTTGGATAAGTTTGTTATTGTATTTATTGATGACATCCTCATATATTCGAAGAATCCAGAAGATCACGCAGTGTATCTGCAGATTGCCCTTCAAAAGTTAAGAGAAAAGCAATTGTATGCTAAGTTTTCTAAGTGTGAGTTTTGGCTGACGGAAGTACAGTTTCTTGGACATGTGGTGAGTAAGGAAGGTATCAAAGTAGACCCGGTAAGATTGAAGCCGTATCAAAGTGGGAGCAACCGAAGACACCAACGGAAATAAAGTTTTCTTGGATTAGCAGGATATTATCGAAGGTTTGTGAAAGATTTCTCGAAGATTGCATCCCCACTAACTAAGTTGACCAGGAAGAATGAGAAGTTCGTTTGGACGGAAAAGTGTGAAGAGAGTTTCCAGGAGTTAAAAAAGACTAGTGACGGCTCCAGTGTTAGCATTGCCAGATGAGACGGGAACTTTGTAATCTATAGTGATGCTTCTTTGAAAGGATTGGGATGTGCGTTAATGCAGCATGACAAAGTGATTGCTTATGCCTCCAGACAGTTAAAGCCTCACGAGCAGATATCCAGTTCATGACCTTGAATTGGCGGCTATAGTATTTGCTTTAAAGTTATGGCGTCACTACTTGTATGGAGAGAAATGTGATATTTACACAGATCATAAGAGCCTGAAGTACATATTTACGCAGAAAGATCTAAATGAGACAGAGAAGGTGGTTGGAGTTGATTAAGGACTACGATTGTTCGATTAACTATCACCCAGGTAAAGCTAATGTGGTGGCTGATGCCTTGAGTAGAAAAGAAAGACTGAATATGGTTAACATTGCGGAAGAATTAGAACAAGACTTAGAAAGAATGGAAATTGAGATTCGAGTATCTGGCGAAAGCCAAGAGCAATTGTATAAGTTACTTTCCAGCCGACATTGATGGAAAAGATTAGAAGATGTCAAAGGAGTTATGGAACAAGAGTTGGATACCTTGACGGGAGAAGAATTGTGTACTCAAAAAGATAGTCAAGGTTTATATAGATTTTCATCCAGAGTTTGGATTCCTAATGTAACGGAGTTGAAGAACGAAGTATTGCAGGAAGCACATAACTCTAGGTTTTCTATCCACCCTGGTAGTACCAAGATGTACCAGGATCTGAAGAAAAATTTTGGTGGCCAGGAATGAAGAAGGATATTGCCAATTGGTAAGTAGATGTCATGTGTGTCAAACGGTGAAAGCAGCATCAACGACCGAGTGGATTGTTAAACCTTTGGAGATTCCCCAATAGAAATGGGAAGACATTGCTTGGATTTTGTAGTGGGATTGCCAAGGACGAGAGCGAACTATGATGCTATTTGGGTAATCATTGATAGGTTGACTAAGTCAGCGATTTCCTTCTCATCAATGAAAGATATTCGTTGGAAAATTAGTCAATTTGTACTTGGATGAGATAGTTACCAAACATGGAGTGCCTGTTTCTATAGTGTCGGATCGAGACCCGAGATTTAATTCCAGTTCTGGACTAAATTCAAGAGTGCCTAGGAACGAAATTGAATATGAGCACCGCTTATCATCCCCAGACGGACGGTCAAAGTGAAAGAACGATTCAGACCATAGAGGATATGTTGAGAGTCCGTGTTCTGGATTTTAAAGGTAATTGGGATGAGCACCTACCTTTGATTGAGTTCTCGTATAATAACAGTTATCATGCCAGTATTGGGATGCCGCCTTACGAAGCTTTGTATGGGCGTAAGTGTAGATCACCGTTGTATTGGGATGAGGTAGGAGAAAAGAAAGTGTTAGGTCCTGAGTTGGTTCAGCAAACCAGAGATGCCATAGTGTTGATTCGGAAAAGGTTGGAAGCAGCCCAAGATAGACAAAGAAAGTATGCAGATTTACATAGGAAAGATATGGACTTCGAGATAGGACCTCTAGTGTTACTAAAGGTGTCACCTTGGAAAGGGTTAGTACGATTTGGTCAGAAGGGTAAACTTAGCCCTAGATTTGTAGGACCCTTTGAGGTTTTGAAGAGAGTGGGAAAAGTCGCTTAAGATAGTGTTACCACCGCAGTGGCAGCACATTCGTAATGTGTTCCACGTATCTATGTTGAAACCCTATGTCCCTAATTCGAATCAAGTCATAGAATATGAATCGATTGAACTTCAACCAGATTTGTCCTATGTGGAACAACCGGTCCAAATCCTAGACCGTAAGGAATAAGTCAATTCCTATAGTAAAAGTTTTGTGGAGAAATCCTCGAGTAGAAGAGTCTACTTGGGAATTAGAGTCAGATATGCTTGACAAATATCCTCATTTGTTTAGCTGAGTCAGATTCTGGGGACATAATCTTTTTAAGGGGGAAAGATATAACACTCGTGTATTTTTTTTTATTCCTAATATTTGGAAGTGTAATAAAGGTTTAGGTAAATAAATAAAATGTGTGTATTGGTTTTGGCAGCAGTTATGGATTGTTATTTAACTATTTGTGGTTGTTGTTATGTGGGATTGAATTGTGTGATTTATTAATGAGTTATATTTTTATTTGACTTGTGATTTGTTGGTTGTTGCCGTCGATTGCAATCGACGGGTAGTCCTCTAAACAAATAAGATGCTGCCAAAATTTTCTAAAAATATATTGTAAAAATACATAATTATGTTCTACGCGTTACCCATATTTATGTTCGGGATATGTGATTACGTGATTATGGGTATAATAATAATACGAGTCAGATTATCGGATTAGGTTGTTAGAATCTGAGGATATCAAGCATGTCGGTATAACTAATTAGAGTATTCTGTAATTGTAGATCCCAGTCGAGTTGTCCCAAGATCAAAGTCAGCGTGAAAGCTACTTAGGGTTTTGTAAAGCGTTGCAAGGCAAGTACCCTGACCATTCTTTTATGGTTCAGTGCATATGAATAGCTAAATGTTTTATTCTCATAATGGAACAGAAATGTTTTAAGTTACGTATCCCCTGTAGTTATAAATCACTGTTTTCAAATGGTTTAGGGGAGAAGTAACTTCGAAAGGTACCTATCTCGAATGAAATGAATTGCGAACTGGATTTTATAGGTGTGCTGGTTAAATAAATGATTTTGAAAATGAGATAGGTACAAGTGTTTGAAAACTGGATAAAATGGTCAGATATGGGATACATTGGGGCTAGAGTAGGCCTATTGAGGTGGCGTAAGAGGCTAATTCGGTTGTGCGCACTATAAACCGATTAGTTTGGCAGGTCAGAGACCTAGCTAGTCTTCGAGTTCCGGAACAGGTAGATGGGATGGTAGTTAGAGCCGTCTGGTGTTGATAGCCTGATCAACTGTCTTCACATATCCGCTATATATCTGATTGAGATTTGTGATTTATATAAGAGCATAAGTAGTTGATACAGGGGTTTTATAAAATGATTAGCATGCTAAAATTGGACTCTGGTATTACACAGCACACTACTATGTTGTTTTAACAAAGCATGCTAGTTAGTGATATCCAGTTATCTCTGATTTTCATTATGAAATGTTGATATCATGATTATAGCTCTGTTCCTATTATTGTTACATTATTGTTTTATTCTGTTATACATATTTTGGTACTGCTGAGCGATTATGCTCACCCTTGCAAACTATTATGTATATCTCACAGATGCCTAGAAGACCAGTTAGACCGACCCATGTTCCCGCCCCTATTGGACCCGGATCCTCTGAAGTAGTTTGTATCAGGCTATGAGGTCTGAGGAGTTGCTGAATAAAGTTAGTGTGTTTAGATGTTGAATAAAGAGTTTGTATTAGTGAAAACCTGAATTATACTTGAACCTGGATCAGATCTTGGTTTGGGGTCAAGTTAGTATATTTTAATAATTCTGTTGTTTATATTTTTGGTAATGGTGTATCGTGACGTCAACTCCTGACCCCGGGGTTGAGGCCGTCATAGTAAGCTTCTCCAAAGGTGTCGCAATCTTTGAGAAATCTTGAACAAAATTTTGATAATATCCTTCCAATACTAAAAACTTCTCATTTTTGTTGGTACTTTTGGTCTTTCCCCATTCATAGTAACTTTAATCCTTGCTGGAGCCATTTTGGTTCCTCCATCACTTTGAATTAAACTTCATGCAACCAAAACCCACACTTTTGAAATTTTAGCATACAACTTCTTCCTTCTATGAATTCCAAAAACTATCATTAAATACATTGCATAGTCCTTTGTTGACTTTGAGTAAATCAAAATATCATCTATAAACACAAATACAACTTATCTAGATATTCCTTCAAGATTTTGTCCATCAAGTTTAAATGTTGCAGGTATATTGGTCAGTCCAAAAGACATTACTAGAATTTCATAATAACCGTACTTAGTTCTGAAAGCTGTCTTCGATATGTCCTCAGGTTTGATCCTCAATTGATGATACCCAAATCTTAAATCAATCTTAGAAAATACTTTGCTTATTTCAACTAATCAAACAAATAAATAATTTGAGATAACAGATGTTAGGAGCAATTGATGATATCAAACAGAAACTATCAGAAGCATCGACAGATCATGACTATATCGACGGATGATAATGACATCAACGGATGATGACTACATCTACAGATGTTGATAATCGACAGATGTTGATAATTGACAGATAATGATATCAACGGATGATGACGTCAATGGATGATGAAATCATATTTGTCACATCAGTTGATCTTTGAGAAGGAAAAGGAAACAGGAACTCAAGGCGGTGAAGGACTTTATTTCAGAAGCAATTGTATAGGTTACCTTGTTGTTAATAGAATAAGATTCCTTATACATTGTTAGTTGTGCTCTATATAAAGCACAAATTAGGTTCATGCTATAAGAATTGCGACATTGTTATATCTTTCGCATAACCTAGCAGCTCTCCAGGATATTTGTTCATCCTTTTGAGAGAGTACATTTGTAATAAGTTTTTATCAGTTAAATAAAACTGTTGATTATGTTGAAGCTTTGTCGAATTGATTATATTAACTGTATTCAGCTCCCCCTCTATAGTTAATTAAGGGACTAACAATTGGTATCAGAGCTTGCTGTTAATGTACAAACAGTTTAAGATCTGAAAAATCAATCAACCATGTCAAAGAAAGAAGAAGAAACACATAATCCAAATCCGAACCCACCACCCCTAGCCACATTACTCGATAAGCAACAAAATGAGTAGGTATGAAGAAATAAAGGTGCCTATCATGAAGATACATGAATATCCAATCTGGAAAGTCAGGATAGCCATGTGCTTGGAAGCCACAGATCCTGAATATCTGAACAGGATCTATGATGGTCCTCACAGACCAATGAAGGTAGCTATTTCGCTTGCAGGAGAACCAGAAAAGATGATAGAAAAAGACAGGAAGGACAACTCTCCTGAAGTCCAACACATCCGTCACAGTAGTCTTGATAGTGTTATGTCCAATAGATTTATTGGATGTAAGACAACAAAAGAGATATGGGATGCTTTAGAAGTAAAGTGTCAAGGTACAACTGTTATCAAGAAGAAAAGGAGGGCAGTACTTATTCAAGAATATGAGCACTTTGACTCAAGGGACAATGAGTCCATAACTAAGATATATGATAGATTTTAGAAGTTGCTAAATGACTTATCCCTTGTCGACAAAGATATGATTTAAAGGACTCAAACTTGAAGTTCCTACTTGCTCTCCCTGAAAAGTGGGACTATAAAGTCACATCAATAAGGATAACTATCAACTTGACATCACACCTCTAGATGAGATTTATGGAGTTCTGAAAACTCATGAACTAGAGATGGAGCAAAGGAGCAAGAGGAAATGATCAAAAGCTAGACCAGTTGCACTCAAGGTTGAAGAGAACCTAAAGGAGAAAGCTAGGAAAAAAAGCTACTCCAAAGGGAAATCCATGATTGCAAAGTTAGATACTGAATCATCAAATTCTGATGATGACTTAAATACTGATATTGAATCAGATACTGACAGTAATCAGAACAACAATGAAGATGAATCACATGGCTGCCCTACTAGTTAAACGCTACAAGAAGATGGTCTAAAGAACTTCAAGAAAGGGAGAAGATTTTCTGGAAAAGATTCCAGCTCCTCAAACTCTGATAAGAGGAACAACAGGAGAAATACTGATGGGAAGGAATCAAGATCTGGAAAATTTGACAAGTCAAAAGAGAGATGTTGCAACTGTGATGGAATTAGACACTTTGCATGTTAGATATATTTGTGATGTCATGTCTAATGTGATTTGTGTTTAGTTTTCAGATCTTACTTAACAGGACAAATCAGGACTTAACTGGAAATCAGTACTTATACTGAAGTCAGGACTTAAGATATCAGAACTTAAGTTGTCAGAACTTAAGTTATCAGGAGATATTTATCAGGAGATAATATCAGGACTTAAGGAGATGTTCAGATAAGGAAGGCGGCTGATTGAAAGGAAAGAAGATCAAACAAACATAATAGAAGAGAGATTCATGGAGAATAATTATATGAAGAATAGAATACTTGGGGTGTAGTATCATATTTCTGTGGTTTGCTGTCTGAGGATCAACAAAGGATGGTTTACAAAGAATAAGGCTTACGGCTCATGATCAAGAAAAATCAGGATTCAAGGTTAAATAGTTTAAAGCACTTGCAATATTAAACAAGAGTTATTTTGAATAATAGTGACATGTTATGAAACAGTTCGAAAATATATGCAGTATATCTGAAGAAAAGTTCAGAATTATTGCCTTACAGGGCTTTACAACTATACTGATTGACTCTGAACTCCCGAAACTTTAAAC
>NW_027421367.1:0-9510 GCF_009905375.1 Apium graveolens
TATGTGTGTTCAGTATCTATTTGTGAGTTAATTGTTAAGTGTGTATTTGAATATTCAAAAATAATATTAATTGAGTATTTTAATTTTTATATGTCCAAAATAAAATATAGATAATTGTCATATCTTCCTAATTATTTTTATGTTGGTTTATGGATTTATAAGAATCATATGAAATTTCTAAAATCTTTTTCCGGGTAATTAAAATCTATTTTATGAAAACGGGAACCAACCGACGTCAACCGTTGTTACGTTTTTGGAACCTGAAATTCTTCCGAGAACTCCTACCTAACCTAATTGTAATATTCCGAGTATATTCCATGTTTCGACTTTTTCGATCCGGCTTACGGTTTGTCCTGCGCGGGTCCCGGCGTAACATTTTCGATACAATATTGGTTTCGGTAAATCAATAAAACCCGTATTTTCGATAAACGGGAGCTTTTTATTAAACTATCCCAATTATCACTTCGTAATACGTGTAACCAGGCGCTGAGACCAAGACCGCAGTACAAATTGTATGATTTGGATAATTATCCCGAAAACGATACCGTTTGGATCAGTTTTTACAAATAAACGTACCGTTTTATATCCGGAATGATCCAACGGGATACAAATTTTCCATAATTATAAATAGCCTTTACCGTATTTTATTTCGTATCAAAATCATTTGCAGATAGTTAATTATATAATTTTCAGAGAAAAGCCCTAATTTCTTAAAACTGTTCTAAGAATCAAACACAAAACGAAGCGTTACCGATCTCTGTTTTTAAAGCTTGAGTAACCAAAACGAAGGATTTGAGGTGTCTATCAGATTCTGAGCTTTGTTTCACTGCAGAAATCAAGGATATTTTTCTAAAAATTATTTATTTTCGAATTTATTTTATTAAAAATATGAAATTTTGTTCGGATGATTGTTTGTATGATTTGATGATTGCATGTTGTAGAGCTTGTTTTCCTGATGATTTTCATATGTCATACGTCTGATTTGGAGTTCAATAACATGCTCAAAAGTGGGTTTAATTTTCGAATTTCAAAATTAGGGTTTATAACCCGTATGAATGTTTTCAATTGAAATTTGGGGGTTTGATTTAGGGGTTATTAACTGTTGATTTATAGTGGGTTGTGTTCCTTATAAAATTTGCAATCGATTGATATATACTCGTTAACAGAGGATGCTTGAATCGAAGGGAGTTGTATTTTAAAGATTTGCGATGTTCGCCGGAAACCGGCGATGTTCTTGGCCAATTTCCGGCCAGAACAGGGATGATTAGAATTTTTGAATGCATGAACAAGTTCCTGGTGTTGTGTAGTGTTGATCTGGAGGTGTTGGTGGGGTGAGGACGCCGGGATCGTCTTCTCCGGCCACCCCCGATTTTCCGCGACTGAAACTGCAAAATTGCAGTTTAGTCCCTGTATTTTGAAGATGGTGAAGTTTAGTCCCTGTAGTTTGCAAAGTTTTCAAAAATAGGATTCCTGTTTATAAAATGTTTAAAAATCATATTTCCTATTTATTTTTATTAAAAAAAATTCATTTTTAATTTTGAAAATTCTGAAAATTATTATTTTAATTCCGAAAATTATTTTTAATTCACAAATAAATCTGAATTAATTAGTTAATTAATTTCAGTTAATTTATAATTATTAATTGGTCAATTAATTCGAAAATTAATTGATTAATTGATTTAATTAATTATTAATTGATTTTAATTAGTTATTTAATTAGATTTAATTATTTAAAAATGATTTAAAAATTCTGAAAAATAGTTTCGAGCTTTAAAATATTATTCTAAATTATTTCCAATGCTCGATAATTATTCTAAAATTATTTCGGAGCCAGAATGGGCCAACCGAACCCTGTTTATTAACCGAAATTGATCCAACGACCCGTTTTAATTCCGAAAAATGTTTTAAAAATCATTTTAAATACCCGAAAGCATATTTATGACCCGAGACTTCTTTATAGATGATATGTCATTGATTATGTGATGTATTATGTGTTATACGTGACCTGTTGTTTGACTATCGGTCTATATTCCGTGTTTACTTGGTTATTGCATAGATTTCAATCCGTTAATCGGATTTGGGTAAAACAAGGGTAGATAGAAGTATGTGTTGAATAGAATCCTGTGAGTTGATGTGATAGATGCTTATGATATGTGAGCAGAAGAGGCAAGGCGTAGGAAAGGGAAACAGGTAGTTGAGGAGTAAGACGATTGAGATTGAAAGCAAGTGCAGGATAATAGCTAATATCAGGCAAGTGTTCTGAACTTTCTCGAGATATTGTAATTCTTGACAGTCTTGTTGACATTGCAAGTGCTTTGAAGCACGAAAACCTAAATCCTGATTTCAGTTATTGTTCTTGAGCTATGAACCATATTCTTTCTAATCCATTGATATTGTATACCCAAACAAGAACCACAAATCTACGATACTACTCTAATACATACAAACTAAATACCAGACACTGAACTGAATTATTATATACTCAATCCATGATATCTTATGCTTTGAAAAACCAAATCCTTGAAACCCTGAAACGTTGTTTCCTTTGTTATCCAATTCTTTCATTACCCAGCATTCAAGCTTTAAAAGTACCTTGTTGATCCTTACAAGGATTTAAACCCTTTCATTGTTAAACATTTATTTGTTAATGATTTCGGTTATTGTTTATTATTGCATATTCTGTTATTATGTTAGAATTGGATTGTTTTTATAAAATTGTGGACCAGATTCATGGTCAGACCATATAATGGTCAAGTTGGGCCAATGTGTGCCTTGGATCCAGTAGTTAGAGCAATGTGTGTGCCTTGCTCGGGGTTAGTGCGTGACTGATCAGCAGCCTAACCTTGGTTTTAAATTAAAAGTATAATATCCAATTCTAAATCATAATCCATTGTTCACTTAATATCATAAACATATTCACATGATGATCATTATTCTCAGTTTTGTCATTGTGATTTGCTGAGCTAGTTAGCTCATTCGTGCAATGTTGTTTATATTCTTTCCAGTTAAAAAGGAACCAGTTGGTAAAGAGGATCCCCAGTCCAGCGCGAGAGCTAGGGGTTCATGTTGAGAAAGCTGAGCTAGTAGGCTTTTTTGGAGTAATTTAAGTTTGTAAAAGTTTGTAATAATGTTTAATACTCAGTTTGAATTTGAAATAGTTGGGATTTGAACGGTTTGTAATATATATTAGTGTGTTTGGCTTGTGTGCATACTTTAACCTGTTGCGGTCCGTGGTGGTTGGTAAGTAGGGTCATTGTATATTATTATTTATTTATTATTGTTATAAGCAGGTTATAATTAAGGTGTGTATGTGGACCCCAAACTTCTGACCCGGGTTTGGAGGGCGCCACAATTAGAAAATGGGCTATCTGAAGTTGATGTTACTCCAGTGAAAGAAAAGCATGTCCAATTGACAGATGCCTGGAAGTGTCAATACTGTACTGCCCTAAATGATTGTGACCATAATATGTGCTAAAGGTGCTTGGTGCGTAAAGGGGGCTAAAATAGAGACACCATTCAAGAATTTTGAGGTAAGAGTCTCTTTAAGGCAGCGAGATAAATTTTTTCATATTTTTCAACTCAGCTTAATTTAAGAGATTTAGTAAGTAGTTGCTACCGCTTTGTTTGCAAGTGAACTGGTTTGTATTTACCTTAAATTTTCATATTACTTAGATTTTGTTTTCCTTATATTAGACAATTCCTATATTTTAATGTTTGTTTGATTCGAATGTGAGGGAAAATAGGGAATTCTGAGAATTGAAGTATTCATTATGGTCTCTTGTAATTCACTAGAACTGTACTTACCTCATACCTTTTTGTTTCTAACCATTTATTGTGGCCTAGGGGTCAAGCGTATTAGGATCTAAAATATTATTGTAAATTACAACTGAATATTGACATTAAGAAATTGATTTTTGATGAGGAGCCGAAGGGATACAAACGTCCATCACATCTCGAACCATAAATCGATTAAGCTACCAATCCACTTCGAACACGTTCATTTAATACAAACAGATACATCCTCAGACTACACATGTCCAATTCCCCGTTCATAATTCAAATTATTATACATGAAATGGCGACATACTATTATTACATATTATTAAAGTCTTAAATGAAATCCATCATTTTCGTATTCTTCTTTATATCTAAATTTCACATCTAGACTCGCTATAAAATGCAGACATAATTTAAAGCAGAAAGGAACATAGGCAAAAACAGAAAGGAATATACGGGAGGTTGTTAAATAAAGTGAAGAATCTATAAACATAATGTTATACAATTTATGCATTCAGTCACATATTTGCTTCTTTGATGTTTCAATCAATTTTTAAGAGAATATTGTACACGGACCATAAGTATAAATTGGTCGTGGTCTCTTCCATGGATTACACTTAAGACTAGAGCAAGACTGAACCCGTGTAGTTTATGCAGATTGCTTCTCCATTGGTTGCATGACAACATGGCAAATCAATCCCAACATTCCCTATAATTTCGAGTTACCTCCTCTATTATATATCCGGGACATAATGTGTAACTGTTTCAATCAATAAATAATTATTATGTGATATTATATGATTTTTATGTGATTTTTGGTGAATTATCTAATGATTGGTGTTATTGTGTGGATGTTTATATGTGGTAGAGTATAGGCATCTTAATTTTATTATGTCCAGCATAAAATATAGATAATTATGGTATGTTTTCTGGTAATTTTTGGATTGTTATACGATTTTATAATGATTTATGATTATTAATTTCTGAATAATTACAAAACTATTTTATAAAGCCCGGAATCGTCCAACTTCAACGTTTTTACATTTTTACAACCCGAAACTCTTTAAAAAATTCCTTCCTAACCCAATCTGATAATTTCGGACATTTTCCGTGATTTGACTTTTTTGTTCGGATTACGGTTTGACCCGTGCGTGTCCCGGCGCAAAATTTTCGATACTATAACCATTTCGATAACATTATCTTAGATAAAGTGTTTTATAAGAAGCCCGATCTTGATAATTATCCAAAAGTTTTAATAGTTATCCAAAAGTTTTGATAATTATCCAAACAGGTTGATAGTTATCCAAAACATTGTCCAATCGGATTGTTTTTGCAGTTTTTTAGCGGCAAGTAACTTATTTTTTTATCCAATATGATCTAACAGTATTAATATTCCATAAATATAAATAGCCTATTTATTATTTTCATTCATTTAATTCATAATCGATCAGTAAAAATATAGAAAATACAGAGAAAACTCTGTAAAATCGTCACGTTCTTCAGAATCAAACTCAATTCGAAAGCGTTATCGAACTCGGATCAATCGCGAGCCATATACCGAATCGAAGCTCTCGAAAAGTTCTTTCATAATCAATCATCCATTTCAGTGCAAAATCTAGGTGATTTTCTTATTTAATTATTTTAATTCGAATTAATTAATGATTAAAATAGGAATTTTTGATGTTGATGTTTTTATATAATTGATGATTGTATCTTGTAGATAATTTTATCTTTTTCATTTTGGTATATTATATGTCAAATTTGGAGTCACTACAAGAAAAATGCAATCAGACAACACCGATCAGACAACACCTCGACCAAAAAAGTGTTGCCCGAATTTTTTATACAACGGTTTTTCTGCAACCAAAAAACTGGTGTTGTCTGAAGTTGATTACTACAAGCAATTAAAAAATTTGTCTAGTAAAACAAATCAGACAAGTGTTTTCAAAATCAAGGTGTGTGTGAATGGGAAGGCTTTAACATTAATACAACGCTTTAAAATCCATTGTCTAGTTGATGGAGACAGACAATCCTTTCTAAAGTGATGTTGTGCAAATAGTAAGTTTGCACAACGAGTTTTAGAATGCATTGTCTGAAAATGATTGAGATAACGTATAGTTTAACAGTTGTGGAAATGAGACAAGTGTTTTTTCTATTGGTTATTTAAGCTTGAATCGCACAATGTACAAATTAGGTGTTGTCTAAATGATACCTCATAGACAAGTGTTTTACCTATATTGTATACCACCTATATCAGACAATGGTCAAATTCTTAAAACAATTGTCTTTCTTACCAAATTTAAAAACATGTTGCATAACAAAATGTTCAAATAAACCATTGTCTGATTTATACAATAAAAATAGTAAACAATTTAAAAAAACAATTCCAAACAATTAATTTAAATTTTTTTAAAACTACAAATTCTAATTAAATCCACTTTCATCCAGATTAAATATTTAAATTTTATATTTCAAAATAGTTTAATTATCTACTTTATAATTAACAAAAAAAATAATCACAAGTACTTCAAATTTATATTGTTAATTGTTCAATTCAAACAAGTGTTTTCGACAAAACACGTTGTATTAATCTAACTTATACAAGTTTTTTAAAATAAAATACTTGTAACAGTCAGACAACCATTATCGATATTTATAATCTGTTGTAAAATTTATAATACTGCAACAATCTTAAAGAAAAAATCGTTGTACAATTCCAACAACGGTATTTCCTAAAAAACGCTTACGTAAGTAACTTACACAACAAGATTTTAGGAAAAAACCGTTGTCTATACTTTTACTAGTTTTATTTTTTTTTCGGAATAATTATATGCCACCGTTTATTAATTTATACGAGTAATCAATAACTTACACCAAATTAATTTGTGTTTATTAAGATTTGAAATCACCTTTTTCATAGAATTTTGAATTCTTTTACCTATTAGTATTAGACGTTAGACGAATATTAATAGCGTCAACAGATAATCACATTGATGAGGACATAACGTGTAGATTAAGTTAAAAATGTAACTCATAATATCTATTTGTTGGTTTTGTGGACTTTGTACGGACGTTAATAGCGTTAACTTACGAATATTACTCATAATAACAAAAGCAGCACATATCTATTACTAACTAGAGATATAAGTCATAATAACGATATTAGGATTTAGTTGACATTATCTACGAATGTTAATTATGCTACTTTCAGATATAACTCGTTATATATTATCGGCGTATCATATGTGTGCTAACCTACAAATATACCTAATAATTACACTTCAAATTTACATTGTTAATTGTTCAATTCACACAAGTGTTTTTTCGAAAAGCACGTTGTATTAATCTACCTTATACAAGTATTTTTAAAATAAAACACTTGTAACATTCAGACAACCGTTATCGATATTTACAATCTGTTGTAAAATTTATAATACTACAACAATCTTAAAGAAAAAACCGTTGTAGAATTCCAACAACGGTATTTCCGAAAAAACACTATATAAAGTAACTTACCACAACATGATTTTAGAAAAAACCGTTGTCTATACTTTTACTAGTTTTTAATTTTTTTTCGGAATAATATATGCCACCGTTTATTAATTTATACGAGTAACCAATAACTTACACCAAATTAATTTTTGTTTATTCAGATTTGAAATCATCTTTTTCATATATTTTTTGAATTTTACCTATTCGGATTAGACGTTACACGAATATTAATAGCGTCAACTAGATTATCACATCGA
Source organism: Apium graveolens (assembly GCF_009905375.1). NCBI lineage: Eukaryota > Viridiplantae > Streptophyta > Magnoliopsida > Apiales > Apiaceae > Apium > Apium graveolens. The sequence goes on from NW_027421367.1 coordinate 7,527, forward strand.
TGAGGATATAACATGTAGATTAAGTTAAAAATATAACTCTAATATCTATTGTTGTTTTTGTAGACTTCATACAGACGTTAATGGCGTTAACTTACGAATATTACTCTAACAACTAAAGCAGCACATAATCTATATACTAACATACAGATAAGTCATAGTAACGATATCCAGATTTAGTTGACATTATTACGAATTTAATAGTGCTACTTTTCAGAGATAACTCGTTATAATATTATTCGGCGTATCATATGTATGCTAACCTACAAATATACCTAATAATTACACTTCAAATTTACATTGTTAATTGTTCAATTCAAACAAGTGTTTTTCAAAAAGCAGTTGTATTAATCTACCTTATACAAGTATTTTAAAATAAAACACTTGTAACATTCAGACAACCGTTATCGATATTTATAATCTGTTGTAAAATTTATAATACTACAACAATCTTAAAGAAAAAACCGTTGTAGAATTCCACAACGGTATTTCCTAAAAAACACTTATGTACAGTAACTTACCACAACATGATTTTAGAAAAATCGTTGTCTATACTTTTACTAGTTTTTAAGAAAATTTCGGAATAATTATATGCCACCATTTATTAATTTATACGCGAGTAACGATAACTTACACCAAATTAATTGTGTTTATTAAGATTTGAAATCATCTTTCATAGATTTTTGAATTTTTACCTATTTGGATTAGATGTTACACGAATATTAATAGCGTCAACTAGATTATCACATTGATGAGGACATAACATGTAGATTAAGTTAAAAATAAACTCGTATATCATTTGTTGGTTTTGTAGATTTCATATACAGACGTTAATGGCGTTAACTTACGAATATTACTCATAATAAATATAACAAAAAATAGTTCATACATATTAAATTGTTGTAGGATATTGATATATATTGATTTTATTCATGTAAAAAAATAATTTAAATTTTTTAAATATTATCTTGCATGAAATTATAACAAAAATCTAGTAGAAGGCGTACTTTCTCAAACAAGGTTCCTTCACGATATATCGATTTACAGGATTAATTTTTAAAATGATTTGTTGACAATCCAACCGTACGGATGTTAAGATATATCGATTTTAGTCATAAAAAAAATTATTAAAAAATTTGAAATTCATTTTGCATGTCAGGATTAGAAAAATCTAGTAAAAGTACCCTCCGACAACGAGACTCGTTCCCGATTACAGGATTAATTTTTTAAATGATTTTTCGACGATCCAACCGTTACGGATGTTAAGATATACAATTTTAGTCATAAGAAAAAATTATTAAAAAATTTGAAATTAATTTTGCATGTCAGGATTAGAAAAATCTGGTAAAAGTACCCCTCCCGACAACGAGGACTCGTTCCGATTACAGGATTAATTTTTTAAAATTATTTTCGATGATCCAACGTACGGATGTTAAGATATCGATTTTAGTCATAAGAAAAAATTATTAAAAAATTGAAATTCATTTTGCATGTCAGGATTAGAAAAATCAGGTAAAAGTACCCTCACGACAACGAGACTCGTTCCCGATTTACAGGATTAATTTTTAAAATGATTTTTCGATGATCCAACCATACGGATGTTAAAATATATCATTTTAGTCATAAGAAAAAATTATTAAAAAATTGAAATTCATTTTGCATGTCAGGATTAGAAAAATCTGGTAAAAGTACCCCTTGACAACGAGACGTTCCCGATTTACAGATTAATTTTTTAAAATGATTTTTCGACGATCCAACCGTACGGATGTTAAGATATATCAATTTTATTCATAAGAAAAAAGTATTAAAAATTTTGAAATTCATTTTGCATGTCAGGATTAGAAAAATCCGGGTAAAAGTACCCCTCCCGACAACGAGACTCGTTCCCGATTTACAAGATTAATTTTCAAATGATTTTTCGACGATCCAACCGTACGGATGTTAGGATATATCAATTTTTGTCATATGAAAAAAATATTAAAAAAAT
>NW_027421368.1:0-11044 GCF_009905375.1 Apium graveolens
GATCCCGAGTAGATTTTATATGGATATGGATATATATATATATATATATATATATATATATATATGGTTATAGTTTTCCAAACTATTAATCGAATAAGGTTATATTTATCTTTATATTTATTGAATATTATTTCGAATATTATTCGAGGCTTATGACTCCTTTATTTATTTATTGAATATTTGAATATTCATTCGAGGACTTATGACTCTTTTATATTATTTATTGAATATATTTGAATATTCATTCGAGGGCTTATGACTCAGTTTATTATTATGAAATTATTGAATATTCATTTGAGGATCTATGACTCCGATTATTTGCTGGGATATATTCTTTTTTTATTAAAGAATAATGTTCAATAATCAAACTTATTTTCGATTATTCAAATAAAGATAATACTTTCATATAAGTATATCTTTGGTTATTTAATGTTATTTCAAGTATAAGTTTTAATACTTCTACTTCAATTATTTTTATAAAGATTATTCTTTATGGGAATATTATATTAAATAATAATATTCAGTCATTTTCTAAATATTCTGGGGACTGATTTACTTCATTAAATCAGCCTTACTCCAAACACTCTTTAAAGTGTTTTCGAGTCTTCAAAATGATTTTTAAAAGTCAGAGCGGATCCCAAAACTTTTTTATATTTAAGATCTTCCTTTTAAGGGGATTTAAATACTCGCTCAAACCCTGGGGAATCCGGCTCTGTGGTGTATTTTATATTCGCAACGAGGTTGCAGATTTGGTAAATGAATTGATTACTTGCCCAACGTTCGGGAAGTAAGCCCTCTCATTGAGTCGGCATAAGCGACAGGCCGGGGTACGGTCTATTATTGTGTAAGTGGCTGGGTGGCAGTCCATCAACGCGTGAGGGGCCGGGGTACGGTCTAGCGCGAGGTCCTAATGCGGCCAGGGTGATGACCGGTGAGGAATTCATCCATCTACAGTAGAAAAGGTTACTTATTGGTATCTTTGCCTGATCAGCGAGATATCGGGTTTATGCCAAAATTCTTTTCCTTTCCAAAATTCATTGGATGTTTCAAACTCTGTTCATACTTTGCATAACAGGATTCCAGGAAATGTTTAAAGGGATATATATATGTGGATATATATATCGGGACTAAATAAAGTATCTCATAACTTTTTCATTCAATAATATTTCAAAGATTGAATCTATTCAAGTCTTATCTTGTGGTCTCATCAGTGGGATGAACTTTTGAAATTGATTATAACTTGAACGGTGGTAGTTCAAGTAGTATTTGGGAATGATATAAGTGTAGTGAAGTATTTGGTAACTTCATCTTTTAAACTTATATCTAATTAATAATTGTCTTATGAATGATAAAGATTTTCAGAAAAACGTTGAGACAAGGTTAGATATATGAGATCACCTTGCAACGATATTTTTTATACAGTTATACAATGGGACTTTGTGTATATTATGCATGGAAGAGGACTTCCATATTTTGAAAAGTATATATGTATATATACTGAATATTTTGCGACTTCATCGCATTAAGATATCAAACTTGGTTCATTTCTTTTGACCAAGATTTTCATGAGTATTATGAGTAGACTCATATATTAATCATTATACATATTTTTGGTGGGCTTGCTGCTCACCCTTGCTTTTCTTTCATCACACAACAACAGATAGAAAAGATGAACAGAACCAAGCTCCCGATTCGCAAGCGATTAGGAGACGTTCCGCAGTTTTCTAGAAGCATTGATGTCGCCGTAGCTGAGGTAGGAACTACCAATAGGCTAGGCTTTCAACTTTTGATGGACCAGATTTATTTATATTTATGAATTGTAATAATGGCAAAGAAATGTAAATTTATTCAGAAAACCTTTTAAGGTGTATTGGCAGATAATTATGGAATAAATGACTTGTGGTTATTTTTGGATGTTCATCTCTGAGACTATAACGTGTGGTGTGTGTGTTTATTGTGGGGTCACAGTACAGAGTAGTTGAGTAATTATTAAGATTGGGTGTTATTAAGGGAAATGGAACTCGTGACGACCCGGATCCCCGACCCCGGATCTGGGGGTGTTACAAGGAACTTTGATAAAGTGTCATACCAGGCTCGAGGTGCTTGCCTTCAGTCCATAAAGTGCTTTCAGAAGATATAAACATATTCTGGAAACTTTGGATCTTCAAAACTAGGAGGTTGACGTGACATATACGTCTTCTTCCAATCTCCATTGAGAAAGCACTTTTGACATCCATTTGGATAGACCCTTGAAATTGGCATGGGCTGCATAGGCTAGGAAGATTCTGATGGCTTCAAGTCTTGCAACAGGAGCAAATGTTTTCATTAAAATCTATTCCCTCTTGCTGACAATAGCCCTTTGTAAAAAATCTAGCTTTGTTCCTGATGACTATGCCATTTTCACATCCAATCTTGTTTCGAATACCCACTTGGTGTCTATTGGATTCTTTCCTTTAGGCTTGGGGTACCAGCCTTCCATACTTTATTCCTTTCTCAATTGGTTTAGCTCCTGCCTGCATAGCTAAAATCCATTAGGGTCTAACAAAGCTTCTTCTACCCTTCTTTGGTTCTTCCTTTGACAGAAGCTGCTGGATAGATATTTTTCCTGAGTTGCTCTTCTTGTTTGAAACTCTAGAAGAACCTCACCAATAATAAGCTACAAGGGGTGATCTTTTTGTCCATTTCCTTTGCTGGGGTAAGATTAGCTCTAGATGAAGAGGCAACTCATGATTATCTTGATGTGTGATTGAGTTTTTGATTGCTAGAAGCTCCCCCTCAGTTTGATGGATCTTTGATTTGAGAAAGGAGAATTTTTCTGTAGGTGACCTGTCTTGACCTTCCTGCTTCCTTTTGATAACCCGACGATGGTGAATTTTGAGTACCGAGGATGAGGCAGGTTCTCTTCCGACGGATACACAGATTTCCTTCCGACGGATGAAGCATTATGTAACTCGACGGATGTTGAGTTTTGTGGCTTCATTGGTGGTAGATTTGTCTGCATTATCCTTAGACACTGTTTCTTTGATCACTCTCATCATCACTTCATCACTAACCATCTCAATATTGTCGAATTTGAGGCTCTCATGGTAATCTCCATCTTCTAGTCCTTCAATCTTTTTATCATCAAACACAACATGTATAGATTCCACAATAATGTTGGTTCTTAGATTGTAGACTCTATATGCTTACCAACAGCATATCCAACAAAAATTACTTCACTGCTTTAAGCATCAACTTCTCATTTGATTAGTTTGATTTCTCAGATATAGCATTGTGCAGCCAAAGACCATGAAGAAAGTTTAGAGTTGGCTTCTTGTTCTTGAACAATTGATAGGAGTCATGCATCTTGCTGATTAATCAGAGAAATGTTCTGAGTGTAGCAATGCAATATTAAACAGCTTCAATAAGTGATAGTTTCTTCCTTTCCACTACTCCATTCTGTGGTGGAGTCCTTGCTGCTGAAAACTCATGCAGAATCCTATTTTCCTCACAAAACGCTCTCATGACAGAATTCTTGAACTCAGTTCCATTGTCACTCCTGATTCTTCTAACTTTGAAATCAGGATGATTGTTGACTTGCCTTATGTGATTGATGATGATTTCACTAGCCTCATCTTTAGACTTTAAGAAATATGTCTAAGAGAACTTTGAGAAATCATCTACAATTACTAGGCAAAATCTTTTCCTTGAGATTGACAATACATTGACTTGTCCAAACAGATCCATGTGAAGCATTTGCAAAGGCTCTTCAATGTGCTGAATCAAGTTTTCTTTCCTGAATGATGCTTTGATCTGCTTCCCTTTTGGCAGGCATCACACAGTCCATCCTTATAACTCCACTAGAGGAATGCCTCTTACTAGTTCTTCTTTACCAGCTCATTCATGGTCTTGAAGTTTAAATGGGATAGCTTCTTGTGCCATAGCCAACTTTCCTCTTGACTTGCTTTCACTGAGAAGACAAGTTACAGATTCAGCTTTAGATTGAGTTGAAGTCAGCTAGGTTAACATTTCTCTCTTTCACACCAGTGAGAACCACTTTGTTGCTTTGATTATTAGTCACAACACAGGCTTCTTTGTTGAAGGTTACTGAATTGCCTTTGTCACAAAGCTGGCTGATACTCAACAGATTGTGTTTAAGACCATCCACTAAGGCAACCTCCTCTATGATGACATTGTCCTTTGAAATCAAGCCATATCCCACAGTATAACCCTTGCTGTCATCTCCAAAAGTAATACTTGGGCCAGCTCTCTCCTTAAACTCTGTGAGCAGGGTAGAACCACCAGTCATGTGTCTTGAACAACCACTATCCAAGTACCAAAGATTCCTTTTGTTTCCCTGCACACATCAAAATCAAATCAAGTTGATTTTGGTACCCAAGTTTCCTTAGGTCCTGCCTTGTTAGTTTCTTTTGTTTCTTAGGTCTTATCTCATTTGACATAGGAATTTCAGATTCTTCCTTAGTCATTTGGGTTGGACCTTTGAAACCATTTAATGCAATAGAATTATCAGGCATATTATGGCTACCATGAAATGGCATGCTTGGCGTAAACATGTTATTCCAGTAGGGCATGCTAAATGGCATTTGAGGCATACTGTATGCAGCATAATATGGATTAGGTGCAAATGGCATATTAGCAAACTGTGCATTCATGTTCTGTGTAGGCATGGCATTAACAGGCATGGGAGGCATTGCATTCATGTGAGGAAATTGAGACTGAACAGACATGGGAGTAGGCATGGCAGATTTGCAATTAACAGACAAATGATTTACACTACCATAACTTGACACAAGATTTTTCTAGGAGCATATTTATCAGGTGTTGTAGATTATTGTGTTTGTTAATCCCTACTTTACCATTCCTATTTTTTTTCCTTTTAGTCTCTGTTTTTACCCTCAATTTCTCAAGTCTGTCACTTAACTGTTTGACAGTCATGTGACCAATATTAGCCCTTTTTCCCTTTCTTAGCTTGACTTGACTCTCCTGAAACAAAGTTCTTGGAAACAGACCCATACTTCTCATTTAGCTTGATTAGTTTGGCTTTTCTAATGGGCTTGCTCACAGCCGACGGATGAGGATTTTCATCTTTCGACGGATAACACTTTTTGTTATCCGACGGATAGTCCTCATCATCCGTCGAGTCTACATCTGTCAGCAAACCATCTACCGAAATAGGTTCTAGTTTCTCTTATTCTTTTTTCAGGTTTCATCACAAAAAGACTCAATTCCTTGAACTTTGGTGATTTGAGCATAAACATCCCTGGATGTATTCCATGCTTTAATCACCTCTTGTTCACGCTCCAGCTGCTTCTTTAAAATCTCTTCCTTTTTCAAGGACTCAGTTAATTCCTCCTTGGCAATCTTACACTCAATTTTTTGTTTCTCAAACTCAACAAACTGAGACTCAAGCACATTATTCCTCTCACTTAAAAATAATTTGTTTTCTTTGATTTTAGCATTTTCTTTAGTAAGAGACTTAAGTGTAACATGCAAATGATATAATTCTGTAGACATGTCATTTATGGCATCATTACACTCAGCTTTAGATAAATGTGCAAGGTTTGTAGTAATTACCCGATTTGCTTGAGGAACTTGTCTATGTTTTCATTAGACTTGGCCATTAGGGCTAGATTGACATAACTGACATCCTCATCTTCATCCAAACCATCTGCTGCCCAGTCATTCTCTTGTGTAATAAAGCCTTTTCCTTTGGTTTGAGTAGATCAAAGTATTTTTGCTTATAATCCACAGACTCAAACCTTTTCTTACTGGAATCTGACTTTCTACACTCATTTGCAAAATGCCCTGCCAAACACAGTTGAAACATTTGAATTTGGACTTATCCACCATGTTTCTATTTGGCTTGGCTGCTCCAAAGTTCTTTTTGAACTTGAGCTTGGCAAATCTCCTGGAAAAAAATGCTAGGTGCTCATCAATGTCCTCCATGTCATCTTGGCTCAATGAATCTTCACTTTCTGCTGCAAGCCCCTTGCCCTTACTCTCACAGACCTTTGAAGTTGATTCTACAGCTTCCATCTTCACTTCCTTCTCCTTTTCCAGATCAGCAACTAGTGCAATGGATCCTCCTTTCTTCTTTCCTCTCTCCATCCTTTCATCTTGCTCTATCTCAAGCTCATAGGTCTTCAGGATGCCATATAGTCTCTCCAAAGTAAACTCTTTATAATCTTGTGAGTTTCTCAATGAGACTGTCATTAGTTTCCATTCCTTTGGAAGAGATCTAAGGAATTTAGATTAGAGTCTTTAGTCTGATAGACTCTTCCATGCAACTTAAGAGCATTTAGTAGTTTTTGGAATCTACTAAAAATGTCAGTGAGTGACTCACTTTCCTCATTGTGAAAATGCTCATATTGCTGAATCAAGAGCTGCATTTTATTTTCTCTAACTTGCTCAGTGCCATCACAGATTATCTGTATAGTATCCCAGACTTTCTTGGCAGTTTTGCAGTTTATAATGTTGTCAAACATGTCTGCATCAACTCCATTGAACAGAATGTTCATGGCCTTTTTATCCTTCCTGACTTGTTCAATGTCAGGATCAGACCATTCATGCCTTGGTTTGGGGACAGATGGCTCGTTTTCTGTTGCAGCTCTCATTGGAACATGAGGACCTCTTTCTATGCAGTCCACATAGGCCTCATCTTGAGAAAGCATATAAGATGCATCTTTACCTTCCAATGATGGTAATTATCTTTATCTAGAAAAGGAATCTTGACTCCAACGTCTTTCTTGTTCATCTTGATGAATTGTTTTGATCTTTAAACTCTTTGTAGATTAAGAGCTTGCTCTAATACCAATTGTTAGTCCCTTAATAATATAGCAAGAATTACAGAAGGGGGGTTAAATGGAATTCTTGAACCTTTTTCTCTAAAATAAGAATGTTCAACTCGAATATAGATATAATGTTTTGATTAGCACAATGCGGAATAGAAACTTAATTGAATCAAAACATAAGTAATTAAAACCAAGAGTCTTTAAAACATTCTGGTGGATTTAAACAATTCCACCAGAGATATATTATATATCGAGAGGACTCTGTGTGTAAGAATGCTCATAGCTGCTTACAAATTGAACTACTGAGAATGCAGGGAAATGCTAATAATTCTGCTTACAAAGATTTCTCTATTTTGTGTATCTCAGCTCGATTTTTCTATTTGCTACATTCTTGGTTTATATAACACCAAGATTACAAAGTCAAAAAGACTGAACAAATAAAAACTATCAGTCTTAAGCTTTGCTGCTTTTCGTCCTCTATTACCCGGTTAATGGGCTTCCACAGTAGATTTGTAAACATCTTGACGGCTGTGCTCAGCTTTCACTGTTCAACTATTGTTTGAATTCTTTATTAGTTGAGTACATGATCATCCATCGGGTTGTTGATCCGTCGGGTTGTAGATCATCCGTCGGTTGCTTTGTAGGTTATCCGTTGGGTAACAATCAAAGCATATGACTTCACTTCACTTATACAGAATTACAAGACATCATTTATGTACAATTAATCAACCTATTCTGCATATCTAGTTAAAATCAACATGACTTATATGCCACTACAGATTCTATACAAAGGTGCATACATAACTGTGCTACAGACTTATTATTACATAAGCTACTCACTCGATGGATAATAAGTTAACATCCGTCGGGACTATAATGAGTTATCCGTTGGGACTATAATTCTTATCCGTCGAGTGCTACATTATTTCACTAAGTAAAATCCACTTAGATGTTTTGTTTATGAAATCATCAAGTATACAACATATGCACAACAATATCGTAATTATTTTCGAACTTTTCATAACATGTCGCTCTTATTCAAATAACTCTTGTTTATATTGCAAGTGCTTTTAACTATTTACCCTTGAACCCTGATTTTTCTTGATCTTGAGCCGTAAGCCTTATTCTTTGTAAACCATCCTTTGTTGATCCTCAGATACCAAATCACACAAATATGATACCACTCCCCAAATGTATAACCACCAAACACTGGAGCAAAAATTGTTTGAAAACACATAAACTTTTATACTCCAACCATTCTTTATAACATCAAAGAACTATACCTTGAAAAATCAGTATTCGTCCAATACCTGATCATTTTACAGACTGAAAACCTTTTCTTATACATACCTTGATATACCCTTGAGATATCCATGAGTTTCCTTACATTTTTATTCAAGTGTTTGACCATCATTGATTATGATTTTGTTTATCGAATTATATTATTTATCATATTGAACTGCTTTAGAATTGGATAGTTTTTTTTATATATGTGGACCAGATTCGGTCAGACCATATCTATGGTCAATTTAGGCCAATGTGTGCCTTGGATCTAGTAGTTAGAGCAGTTTTGTATGCTTTGCTCGGGGTTAGTGCGTGACTGATCAGCAGCCTAACCTTGGTTTTAAAACTTAAAATGAATATCCAATTCTAATGATTGTCTAGCAATAAACTTGATTCCTCTGAATCATCTTGTTTAATCATTGATTAACCCTAATTATTGTCATTGTGACTTGCTGAGCTAGTTAGCTCACTCTTGCGAATCTTTTATGTATTCTACAGTTAAGAAGGATACGGTTGATAGCGAGGTTTCCCAGTTCAATGTACGAGCTAGGATTCCAGATTAGGTTGGATTGAGCTAGCTGGAGTTTGTTGCGGTAGTGAGATAGTAAGATTGTAAGAATAATTTTATTATCAAATGTAAGTTAAATTAGTTGGGATTTGGTACGTTGTAATAAAAGTTAAGGTTGTGGCTTGCTTCATACTTTAATCTAATGCGATCCGTGGTTATGTAAAGCAGGGTTATTGCAAATACTATTTTTTATTCAGGTTTATATATTGTGTATGTGTTGTGGACCCCAAACTTCTGACCCGGGTTTGGAGGGCGCCACATTGCTCGTGCGATTGCTAGAAGCCAGATAGCCAACACTATTCCATTTCATTCTTCACAATGTCTGGTCCTGATCAACTCGAATGATCCGCATCTATAATTAAAGATACAATTTTAATCGTCTAAACGATAATTACTCGATGAACTGCGCGTCAAAATCCTATCGTCTACCCATACGATAACCCACACATAATTATAACATTCAAATACAGGACTTTTGACCCACGTATACACGTAAATAAAATTAATTGATTAAATGAATTAATCAATTAATTAAATTCATAAACAATCAACTAAATAAATTATAAATAATTAAATCAAATTTTGAATTTTTGAAAATAATAAAAGAAAATAATTTTTGGAATTAAAACAATTCGGTTAATTATTTTAAAATAATTAACCAATATTTTATTTGAATTATAAATGAATTTTGGAATTTAAAACAGGATTTTTGAATTATTTTATAATAAAATCTGAAAAACATATTCTGAATTAAGGGAAAGGGTTTTGAAGAATCAAAACCTGGTGATAAGTGGCATTTTATACCACTTAGAACGTCTTAAAATGGCTTAAATTGGTGTCTTGAAATCAAGTATTTTGTGTATTTGATGCGTTTTTCTAGTGTTTATGCATTTCAGGGTATTAGTTGCATTTCGGAGGAGGAATCATCAAGAATAAGCCTTGGCATGTGTTCACCATTGCGAGAGGAAAAGAACGGGCAGATTACGGCGAAGAAACGGAGCAAACCTGGAATTTTTCCAGTAGGGTCCTGCGCGCCCGCGCAGCAATGCTGAGCGGCCGCGCAGCAGCCTTGCGCGCCTGCGCAGAAATGCTGAGCGGCCGCACAGGGTCGGGGAAAAAGATATATTATTTTAGACTTCTACTTCTGTTTGGCTTCCAACTTCTATGTAATCTGAGTTTTATGGGACTATTATATAAGTAGATTTGAGACGTTTTTCACAGAGAATTAAAAAAAAGGAGATTATGTTTTAGATTGTGTTTTGCAAGAAGCGAAGGAGATAAGGAAGAAGACCGATTTAGCACACAGCAACGAAGAGGAAGCATATATTCTTGTGATTCTTGTTTCGTTGTAACGTTGGATGCTAGTTTTCTTGCTTTGACTTATTTACTCTTGTGACGTACTCTGTTTTAATATAATCAGTTTAGTTGTTATTTTCTTGTGTTTGTTTATCATGATTTCATATGAACCCATGATGGCGATAAGTTCTATTATGGGCTAATCGTGATCATGGGGTTGCAACGGATTTATTATGGAATTCTTTAGTTAATTGTTTAATACTTTAGTATGTGATGATTGCATGATATCTAGTATTGGTTGTGCGTATTCGTCTTATGTGCGTCGCGAACATATAAGATAGGGTGTTAATCTCTTGTGAAGCGACGGTGGATCTTGAGATTTAGAACTTGCCATGCTAGCATAGGTTCATGTACGTTGTGCATGATTAGTGGGTAACTCTAACAGTTTTATTTGCCTTATGTAATCAAAAGGAATAACTTGTGCTTAAATCGTTGTGTTGTCAATTTCTGTAGACATATAGGAACTCAACATAATTGATGACTATTCAACTTCTATCTTAATTGTGGATGTTTGGTAGAATGGTATTAGTACAATGAAAGTTGGCTTTTATCAGTTTCGTGTTATTCGATTAATATCATCACTGTCACATGCTAAAGGTAATAACAATGGCTATAGAAGGAAGTAATAATGAAGTTGTGATCTCATGAGTGTTTTATTATTGATAAATTGAAGTGTTAGTTAAGTGGTTAATTAAGTAGTTAATTATAGTTAATATTTAATCAACAATTTTAAGTGTTATTATCTTAACATTGAGAAGTAGTCATACATTGGTGAGTGAGTTAAATTAGACAAAATTAGTCTGAGTCTCTGAGGGAACGAACTAGAAAGTATTCTATATTACTTGCGAACGCGTATACTTGCGTGAATATTAGTGCGTGATTTCGCCCTAACAAGTTTTTGGCGCCGCTGCCGGGGACTCGGCGTATTTGTTTAGTTTATGTAATTACTATCATTGGTCATTAGGACTCAGTGATTAGGACGTAGTAGTTAATTACTCTTTTCGATTGTGTTTCAGGTACTTTAGCAAACGTTTATGCAAACTCG
>NW_027421369.1:0-68286 GCF_009905375.1 Apium graveolens
AAACTGAGAGGGCCTTCGTGTTATGAACAAAAATATTTTGTGAGAGGTGAGCACATGGGATTTTCACTACCGTATTAATAGCACCCCAACTATCTACCTGCCGGACACCAGCTATAAACCTACCGAAAGTGTTGTTGATGTAAGATATCCAGATCTTCCAATATACCGTGAAATCCATTTTCAACACATCGCATAACGCGAGACACATCGCACAAAGTGAGACAATCAGACACATAAATAATAACTCAATTAAACGAAATGAAAAAGAACCGAATTTTTGAACAAAATCCGATATTTATTGAAAGAAAGTTAAAAATAAATGATAAAAATTTTGTATGGATGAAGAGAGAGGATGGAGATAGAGATGAAGATGGGTAAAAAGGGTGAAGAAGGAGGTGTGATGATTAGGGTTAAAGAAAGACGGGGCGGCCGACTCTCATCGAGAGAGAGGGAGAATTGATTGACCAATTTTTTAATACTTTTTTGACATATAATTCAAAACACTCTTTAGCCTTTTCGGGTTTTTGCATCTTCAAATGCCTTAATTAAAAAAGAACTTAGGTGTGTGTAATGTACATAATTATAAAAATAAAAATAACATACAACAAACCTCTTGGGAACTTCTACAATAAACTAGCTAATAGTCTTCTTAAGTCTTGCTATATAAACTTGAGATATATCAGTTGTATTAAAGTGAATAAGTGATAATATAAATTAAATCATTTTGCCTTCTTTATCAATACTGATTCCAAAAAATTTAGTATCAGAGCCAAAACATTAATCCAGACCCCAAAAATCAAAATTCATAAACCCTTCATTATATACAATGGCAGCTTCTAATGAAGGATTATTCTACTATGCACAAAGCAATATTCCAATTTTCAATGATGAAAGCTATGATTTCTGGAGCATCCAGCTGAAAACATTGTTCATCTCTCATGATTTATGGATTTAGTAGAAGATAACTACGAAGCTGGTGTTACGCAGGAAGAGATAACATCCTTGTCAGTGGCTAGGCATGATGAATTCAAAATAAAAAAAAAAAAGATGCAAGAGCTTTGCACTGTATTCAATAAGGAGTTAGCAAAGCAATCTTTCCCCGTATTATGGGAGCAAAAACATCAAAAGAATCATGGGATCTTTTGCAAAATCAGTTTTCAAGGTTACGAAGCACTAATTTCAGTAAAATTCTAAGTATTCTGGAATTCTTCTCTAAGGTGTCAACAATCATTAATCAGATTCGAAGTTATGGAGATACCTTGGATGATAAAAAAAGTTGTCCATAAAATTTTAAGAAGCCTGCCAGCAAAATTTGAGCATGTGGTTGCAGCAATTGAAATTTCTAAGGACTTGTCTAAATTAACGGTGGATGAACTCATGCGTGCTCTTGAAGCTAATGAGGAAAGAATTCGTAGATTCTCAAATCAGCCCCTGGAACAAGCTTTTCAAGCAAAAATCAATATAAGAAACAAAAATGATGTTGCACATCAGGAGAACGAGAGACGAAGAAACTACAACAGGAACCAAAATTTTAGAAAAGGTAATCAGAATTTTCGAGGAAGAGGAGGAAGAAGAAATTTTAATGAAAGAAGCAACTTCAACAATTCCAAATATATCATTTGCTAGCGATCAAATCATGAGTCGAAAAATTGCAAATTCCGATGCAAAAGGTGCAAAGTTTCTAACCATTCTCAGAGAGACTGCTGGTTCCAAAACAAAACTCAAGGAAATGCAAATTTTTCAGAGGAGAGTAAAGAGCCACAAAAGGAGTGGTATATTGATAGCGCTTGTAGCAATCACATGACGGGCAAAAAGGAGCTTTTCTCAAAACTTGATAAATATATAAAGAAGATAAGTCTTCAAACATTACTGATGTTCATTATGTTCCTGAATTAACTCAAAATCTATTGAGTATTGGACAATTGATGCAAAGAGGTTTTTCCATAATTTTTGATGAAGATCATTGTGTTACTTTCGATAAGAAAAAGAAATTCTCAGTGGCAAGAGTTAGAATTATTCCAAACAAAACTTTTCATTTAATAATGCCACTGGAAGGTGGTGTTGCTTTAAAAGTTGTGAAGAACGATGATACTTTTTCTTCGCATCTAAGGTATGGGCATCTTAACTTTAATGGACTGAAGTTATTAAAAGAGAAAAATATGGTCATAGGTCTGCCTTCCATCTCAAAAAACAGTGAAGTTTGTGAAGGTTGTTTATATGGGAAAATGCACAGATTGCCTTTTCCCGAAACTGCTTGTAGAGCAAGGGCTCCGGTGGAACTAGTTCACTCAGATATATGCGAATCAAGGACTCCATCCATCAATGGCAGCAAATACATTCTCCTATTCGTGGATGGCTACACAAGAATGATGTGGGTATATTTCTTGAAGCAAATATATGAGGCATTTAACTCTGTTATCCAGTTCAAGGTGCTGGTAGAAAATCCAAGTAAATTTAAAATAAAAACTCTCAGAACTGATCGCGGTGGAGAGTATATATCTCAACCTTTTCTTAGTTATTGTAAAGAAAAAGGCATAAGCAGGCAGCTAACGATAAGATATAGTCCTCAGTAAAACGGCGTCGCAGAATGGAAGAATCGAACAATTGTGGAAATGGCCAGAAGCATGTTTAAAGAAAAAGGATTGTCAAATATTTTCTGGGCAGATTAATACAGCTATCTACCTTCTGAATATCTCTCCAACAAAGTCAGTGTTTAATAAATCACCTTACGAAGCTTGGCATAGGCAAAACCAGAAGTACATCAACTCAAAGTATTTGGATGCATCGCCTATTCTCATATTCCTGCACAACATAGAGAGAAATTTGATGAGAAATGTGAGAAACTACTTTTTCTTGGCTATAGTGAAGAATAAAAGGCTATCGTCTTTTTAATCCTGCCACCAAGAAATTTGTGATCTCCAAAGATGTAATTTTTGAAGAAAAGAAACAATGGAACTTTCAAAATAATACATCTGAATCATAACTTCAGAATGTGCCAACAATTTCTCCAGAAACTTTGGAAGTTGTTGTCACACCAGAAGAAGGATCAAGATTCACAATTGAAGATACCACATATACAGAAGTACTCAGACATCGTTCAATTCAAGATATTTATGATTCTTATAATGTTGTATTCTTTACATGTGAACCAAACAAAATTTAAGGATGCTGCAAAAGAAGGAACATCGAGAAAAGCAATGGATGATGAGATTACAACAATAGAGAAGAATCATACATAGAGACTTGTTGATCCTCCTGAAAATAAAGATGTCATAGGACTGAAGTGGGTCTATAAGACAAAATATAATAAAGATGGAACAGTCCAAAAGCACAAAGCAAGATTAGTATCTAAGGGGTACTTCTCAGCAACCAGAAATTGATTTTACTGAAACTTTTGCTCCAGTAGTACGCATGGAGACAATAAGATATGTACTTGCTATTTGTTATATCAAGTATTTCTACGACATGACGACTAGAAGTTGCATGCGACGGGGGTGGACGAATACGTAAGACATGATCATTCAGGTGTCGACATGGACAGCTGCAAGAAGAGAGCCAAAGACGTGTAGAAGGATTCAATAACAAACCTGAAAAATAGGAGAAAAGCATCAAAAAAGTGGAGAAGAACGTGGAAGATGGTAAGAGAGATGGGAGGAGAAAAAATAGCTAACAAAAGGATAGAGGGCAATTCAAATAAAAAAGTGAGACAACGGCAGGAAGATTAGAGGGGGATAAATAGTAGAAAATACATAGACTAGAGCAAGTCTTCTAGTATAACACAAAAATACACTACTTCTTACATTGTAATTCAGCTACGTGATTTTGATATAGTGGATCTCTTTTAGGCTGGGCTACAAATCCCACCTGCGGTTTTGATCCTTTACGGGATTTTCTGCCTCACCAAATCGTGGTGTTTTTTACTTGCTATTTTCATTACGTTATAATCCTAGTTCTTTCATTAAAAACTTATAAATATATTATTAGCATTAACACACATAAATTTGGTAAAAATAATTGGCGCCGTCTGTGGAAAATTGCTAAGGATTTCTACACACCTACATCATGTCCACCAGCGAACCAACACGAAACCAGACAAACACAGAAGGTAACGCTTCCAACAACGAGGAGATGGCTGTAATGTTCAAAAAGCTACAGTCAGAGATGGACAAATGCAGTCGCTTTTGATGGAAAGAGCCACACACCAAACTGGCTATTGGAAAGGTACTTAGTTGGTTTCGAAGTCAACTAAGGTTTCTACTGAACAACATGTGCAAGAATTAAGTACAAAGGTAAATAATGTGAGAGTGAATTAGAAGCGCAGTTTAACAAGAATGTAGAACATGACTTGGATGATGGAAAAACCGGAAGAAGCGAACTTCAAAAAAAAACTAATCCACAACTAAGTTCAAATGTAATAAAAAATAATATGTAGTCACTAATAATACTTGTAATTAAAAGAAAAAGAGAAACAATAGGTCATAAATAAATGTTTTTAATAAAAAAGGGCCAAAAACAATATAAATGAATTTTATAATCTTTTGAGCATATTTTGTGATTATAATATAATAGGTAATTAAGGTTGGAGGCCATGGAAAAATCATTTTAGAGGAGAACTTAGAAATCATATAATCATTAATTACAATATAACTTATGATGTTATTAATTTTGTATTAAGTTTTCTTCTATATCATTGAGAAACCATGTCCAAAATGTCTATATCTCCCTTGTGTACTTTCTAAATACCTGTTTGTATTAATTTCATCTATATTAACTTATGACCAAATATGTCATATTGGATGAGTCTGAGTCGGAAAGGACTTTTCGATCTATGATAATGGTCATTACCGATCAAAAAGGTAATAAATAACTTTTTCATTTTCTTGAGTATTGGCCCCACCCATTTACATGGCAGCAACGGGAATGTTTAATAAATCACCTTACGAAGCTTGGCATGGGCAGAAACCAGAAGTACATCAACTCAAAGTATTTGGATGCATCGCCTATTCTCATATTCCTGCACAACATAGAGAGAAATTTGATGAGAAAGGTGAGAAACTGCTTTTTCTTGGCTATAGTGAAGAATAAAAGGCTATGGTCTTTTTAATCCTGCCACCAAGAAATTTGTGATCTCCAAAGATGTAATTTTTGATGAAAAGAAATAATGGAACTTTCAAAATAATACATCTGAATCATCACTTCAGAATGTGCCAACAATTTCTCCAGAAACTTTCGAAGATGTTGTCACACCAGAAGAAGGATCAAGATTCACAATTGAAGATACCACATATACAGAAGTACTCAGACATCGTTCAATTCAAGATATTTATGATTCTTATAATATGGTATTCTTTACATGTGAACCAAAAAAATTTAAGGATGCTGCAAAAGAAGGAACATCGAGAAAAGCAATGGATGATGAGATTACAACAATAGAGAAGAATCATACATGGAGACTTGTTGATCCTCCTAAAAATTAAGATGTCATAGGACTGAAGTGGGTCTATAAGACAAAATATAATAAAGATGGAACAGTCCAAAAGCACAAAGCAAGATTAGTATCTAAGGGGTACTTATCAGCAACCAGAAATTGATTTTACTGAAACTTTTGCTCCAGTAGTACGCATGGAGATAATAAGATATGTACTTGCTATTTGTTATATCAAGTATTTCTACGACATGACGACTAGAAGTTGCATGCGACGGGGGTGGACGAATACGTAAGACATGATCATTCAGGTGTCGACATGGACAACTGCAAGAAGAGAGCCAAAGACGTATAGAAGGATTCAATAACAAACCTGAAAAATAGGAGAAAAGCAGCAAAAAAGTGGAGAAGAACGTGGAAGATGGTAAGAGAGATGGGAGGAGAAAAAATAGCTAACAAAAGGATAGAGGGCAATTCAAATAAAAAAGAGAGACAACGGCAGGAAGATTAGAGGGGGATAAATAGTAGAAAACACATAGACTAGAGCAAGTCTTCTAGTAGAACACAAAAATACACTACTTCTTACATTGTAATTCAGCTACGTGATTTTGATATAGTGGATCTCTTTTAGGCTGGGCTACAAATCCCACCTGCGGTTTTGATCCTTTACGGGATTTTCCGCCTCACCAAATCGTGGTGTTTTTTACTTGCTATTTTCATTACGTTATAATCCTAGTTCTTTCATTAAAAACTTAAATATATTATTAGCATTAACACACATAAATTTGGTAAAAACAATTGGCGCCGTCTGTGGAAATTGCTAAGGATTTCTACACACCTACATCATGTCCACCAGCGAACCACCACGAAACCTGACAAACACAGAAGGTAACGCTTCCAACAACGAGGAGATGGCTGCAATGTTGAAAAAGCTACGAGATGGACAAATGCAGTCGATTTTGATGGAAAGAGCCACACACCAAACTGGCTATTGGAAAGGTACTTAGTTGGTTTCGATGTCACCTAAGGTTTCTACTGAACAACATGTGCAAGAATTAAGTACAAAGGTAAATAATCGTGAGAGTGAATTAGAAGCGCAGTTTAACAAGAATGTAGAACATGACTTGGATGATGGAAAAACCGGAAGAAGCGAACTTCAAAAAAAAAACTAATCCACAACTAAGTTCAAATGTAATAAAAAGCAATATGTACTCACTAATAATACTTGTAATTAAAAGAAAAAGAGAAACAATAGGTCATAAATAAATGCTTTTAATAAAAAAGGGACCAAAAACAATATAAATGAATTTTATAATCTTTTGAGCATATTTTGTGATTATAATATAATAGGTAATTAAGGTGGAGGCCATGGAAAAATCATTTTAGAGAGAACTTAGAAATCATATAATCATTAATTAGAATATAACTTATGATGTTATTAATTTTGTAATAAGTTTTCTTCTATATCATTGAGAACCATGTCCAAAATGTCTATATCTCACTTGTGTACTTTCTAATACCTGTTTGTATTAATTTCATCTATATTAACTTACGACCAAATATGTCAGATTGGATGAGTCTGAGTCGGAAATGACTTTTCTATCTATGATAATGGTCATTACCGATCAAAAAGGTAATAATAACTTTTTCATTTTCTTGAGTAGTGGCCCCACCCATTTACATTGCAGCCAACGTGAATGTTTAATAAAGTTTGATAACCGATCAAGTTTTTGGTTACTTTTAAATCTACAATTCACCTTTGCTTCGTCCCAGTTTTTCCTACTTGGCATCTATGTGCCACATGTCACGCTTGACTACGATGTCACCGTGGTCCGTGTCAACTTTGGTTTGTTGGTCTTGTTCATGTTTATACACAAACAAAGAAATATTTTCATCAATTATATCTGATCACAATGTAACCGACCAACTTCATAAGAAATATTGTTGAAAATAGTCATGAATAGTCTATTTTGATCATTTTTGTATTACACCATTTTATTTTTTGGAAAAACATTAATATATTATTTGAAATTATATAATATAATATATTTGCACTAAGATGTTTTTTTATAAATTACATAATGTAGTTGAAAAAAAATTGTTGTAGTTAGTACCAATTCTTTACTCCTATAAATTGTTTAACTTAATTAATTTAGAAATACATATTTCATAAAAAATAAGTAAATTAGTTTTACAAAGTTCAAATTTGAATGAGTCATGTAGAACTTTTAAATATTACTCTCTCGGTCCCTTTGAAATATATACAAATGGTTTGGTATTAAGAGATAGTGTAATTTTGAAAAAAAAAGTAAGAAAATTGAGTAAAGTGATGGTACTCATCAATATTATATATATATATATAGGGGACTACTCTAATACAAATCTCCTTATAATGAAAACTAAAAACTAAAATAATTTTTTTGTTAATCACGTCAAAACATGGCACATATGGAGAAAAATACAGTAAAGTCAGATTTCAAAAAAAGTTTATCGATTACGGGAAAAAATAAATAAAAAACGGAGGGGAAAAACTGGAATTATGTGTAGCACGGAGCATATATATTGTGTGTACTACATCTACGGGGACCTTGGATTAGATTGATCTAAGGGCTGAGATTAGTTTCTAATTTTTATTTTAATTTTAGTTTCTATTTGATTATTTGTATATAATATATATATAACTAGTGAGTAGTAATTTCTATATAATAAAATTTTACAATTTTGAGTCCTTTGAAAATGTATAGAATTGAGACAGAGAGAGTGGGAAATATGCACCCATTACAAAATTTAAAAATTTATCATTTGTAATTGTGTTTTTGTATTACTAAATAAATAATAAATTTAATAATATTTTATTTTGATATTTATCATACAACTATAAAAAACAAACAAAAAAGTTATTTCTTTGTTTTTAAACCTTACAAAGAATATGAACTAAAAAAAATAATAGAGAAATAGAAAAATTACTGATTGAAGAATATTACGTAAGAAATTTCTAAGAAATTTCCTACAAATTTCTAATATTTTATATATCACCCCTATATATAAACTTAAGGGTGTTGCACATACTCCATAATCCCTAATTCCTTGACGGCCGCCCCAATCTTACTATATTCCAGAACTTCAAAATTTAGTATATGACCAACCAATTGAGCTGCAAAGATGGTGAGGAGAGCGGATCAGGGGAAGATATCAGGGTCTTTGTGCTAAAGGTACAACTAATTTCTAATAAATAAGATTTTGATTTGCTTTGTATTATAGGTTGGCACTTTTAATCCTTAAATTTTTTCATATGTGTAGCTTTATCAGGGATTGTTCATTATACATCAAAGATGTGGGGAGTTATACATACTAATTCTCTTTTGATTCTTTTATATTGATTTTTATTTATTTTATTAAATAGTGTAATGTTTTGCACAGGAGGTGATAGGAAAGGTCACCCTATCACAGTTGCGGCTAAAGGGAGTTCTGCATAATCTTGCCCCAAAACTCCAAAAAGTGCGGCAGCCATCACAGTTGACCCCACTGTAGCAGCACAATACATCTGTCTGTTTTGCCCCTTCTTCCCATAAACCATGTCTCGTATTAGGTCATCTGATTCGAATGAGGGTGTCATCTGATTGTCCAAGGAGGTCGTAGTCATCCTCTTTGTCACTGTCCTTGTTGTACTAATTTTTTTATTATCTATTATCTTTTAAATTCAAGCAATGTAATCGTAGTAACCCATTTGGAAATAATAGATAAATTAGTATCATGTTAATTATTATTAATCAAATATTGTTAAATTTGTGAGGATCTATATGCGGATATCTTAAATTGATAATATTAGTTATCTCTTGTATACATTACTCAAAACTACAACAAATTATTTCATTTACTTTTATATAAATTATATAGCCATAACATCTTTTTATTGATTATTAACTATAAATTAAATTTTTAAAATTGAAATAAGTAACAATTACTTTATATAGACAAAAGTTTTAAATAATATCTATCCAACATTCCTATCAAGCAAAGTCTATATAATATGTAATATATCAATTGTATAATAATTTCAAACTAATTTTACTTTACTTATAAGTATTGTTTTGTATGTGTTTAAAAGCCTAGCACGTGTGGAGATAAATTAAAAATAAATTTAGTTGGCCAACAATCATCCAAAACAAAAATAAACTCCAAAGAACCCAAAGTTTAATATATAAAATAAATTGCTAATCCACAATTAAAATCAAATGTAAACAAAAACAATATGTAATCACAAAGAAATGCTTTTAATGAAAAGAAAATGAGAAAAAAAAATGATAAGTAGTGCACTAATCACATCTAATTATGTAAAAAAGATTAGAAAAATAAAATTATTATATTATATAGGGATAAAAAATATAAATGAATTTGAGAATCTCTTGATCACATTTTCAATTATAAAATAATAGGTAATTAAGGTTGTAGGCCATGCGAAAATCTGAAATGAGAGTATAAAAATCATATAATCATTAATTACCTTATAATTCTTCTATGTCATTGTGAAATAATGATGAAAATGCCTATGTCTATAGCATTCTCGGCAAACTCTACACTTTCTTCGAACCACCCCTTTTCTTGATTGACCAATTTATTTATTTAGTTTTTTTTTCAAATTTATAGCAGATTTCATTAATAACATGAAAAAATTCAATCGGTACAAACCCCCAATTCATCATGCAACCAGGTTGAAAAACAAATAGACGAACTAAATAATTAGCCTCTTTGTTTCCGGATTGCTTAAATGACTGAATACAAATATTCTGAAAATTAAAAATAAAGATAATGGTTTCTCGAGCGATCCAGCCCTGCATCTCCACCGAAAACAGTAGTTTCACAATTGCCCTCACATTAATTCCATGGATAGTACAATGTTTAGAGGACTCAATTGCAAAAACTGAGAGGGCCCTCGTGTTATGAACAAAAATATTTTGTGAGAGGTGAGCACATGCACTTTTCACTACTGTATCAAAAGCACCTCACCTATCTACCTGCCGGACACCATCTATAAATAATAACTCAATTAAACGAAATGAAAAAGAAGTAAATTTTTGAACAGAATCCAATATTTATTGAAAGAAAGTTAAAAACAAATGATAAAAATGTTGTATGGATGAAGAGAGAGGATGAAGATAGAGATGAAGATGGGTAGAAAGGGTGAAGAAGGAGGTGTGATGATTAGGGTTAAAGGAAGATGGGGCGGCCGACTCTCATCGAGAGAGAGGGAGAATTGATTGACCAATTTTTTAATACTCTTTTGACATATAATTCTAAACACTCTTTAGCCTTTTCGGGTTTTTGCATCTTCAAATGCCTTAATTAATAAAAAGAACTTAGGTGTGTGTAATGTACATGATTATAAAAATAAAAATAACATACAACAAACTTCTTGGTAACTTCTTGAGCCCATTTCGAATTTTGTGCAAGAATGGCAATACACGTGTATGCCCAACTGCCCATTTTGAACGAATAGTCGCATTCAATATCTTCACTGTTGTATCATTTTGTATATTATAAAATTAATTTTAATGTAGTCAGTCATAAACACAAAAGCTTCATAATCTATGAGCTAATCGTATTCATATTTTTCACATACATTTTGAAGTTGAATGAGATTTATACGATAAACATATATAAATAATTACTGTCCCACTTGGAATTTGATGCGGCATGGTGTTTTTGGTTTCTTTTCCCTAAACTTGCGATCGAAATGTGATCTAGGTCATTTTCATGCCCGGGTCTCTATATTGGTCTTACAAGTGTTTTTGGTAATCTTACGGGTGTTCTGATTGCGTGGAGCAAGTAGATTAGGTGTTCGTAAAATAGCACAAGTTCTTCGACTAAGTCCACGACCATGTCCCATGTCTCTGATTAGCATTTTCCCTGCATACTACAAAGTAATTAGAAAATATTTCCAAGTAGTTAGATATCATTCATGCAAGATACTAAATATAACAAAAAAACATAATTTCCAAGTCAGATAAATCGTCAAAATAATGAAAAACTAATAAAACAAGATCAAAAGCATTGATAAAATTCTACATACTCTCATTTCATACGATTAAACATAGAAATCTTAATTAGTATTCGTAAATACAACTCATAGAGAACTAACAACATTAAACCCATATCAAATAAAGACGCAAATAAACCCCCCTCTAGCTCTTACGCAAACATAGGTATACATAATCGAAACTTGATGTACATGACACAAAATAACAATACAACTTACTAATTATATAATTTATATATTTTATTGATATTAAATTAATTTTCTACATCATTATTTCAAAATGAAAGCATTTGTCATCACAAAAGACAACATAGAAAATGAACAATAACAACTATTGAAGCTCAAAAAACTCAAGCGTTTGAAGAACATATAACAGTGAGATTTAACTCTTACCAAGTTCATAAAAAATTTATAAAATATAGATGAAAAACATATTCGGTTATTAGTTTACTATAGAGAGCCACGTTTATTCTCTCCTTCTCCATCATAGTTATACATATATATGTATAAACATGAATACACCGTACACATAAAAAAAATCATATGAACAACACAATTGAAACAAATTAAGATAGCCACATTCATTCTCTCTATATATCACACTCATACCTATAAATATATATATATATATAAATGCATATATATGTATAAAGAGGAACAAAAGATATACATATAAAGAACACACAAAATAAATTAAATAAGTTAGCAAATATAGGTAATTAGGATAACGCATTAATGTTATATATAGTCTATATGTGGTCTTATCTCTTTCAAATTAGTTGTTGATTAAATGTAATCAAACTAATAAATTTACAGTTTTAGGACTATATTTTTTCAAATCTAACCTAAATAATTTTTCTAATTTATTTACCCAAAAGTAAATGATTATTTAAAGAATACTTATATAGTAATTATTGAACTTTTGTAAAATGGTTTAGAGTTTCATGCAATAAGGGAAAATATAATGGGTTCGTATTAGTTTTCATTCTAGGAAAATAACGACATCATATTTACTATATACACCCTTTTTATCATCTATGCAACTCATGACCGATAATTAATTATTTAATAATGAATAGGAAAGTAGTGTGTTGGTTCAATTAAATGGCGGGTCATTGTTGTACTTCTAAGCATTGCATGTTTATTTATACGCATTTGTATACTTATTTCTTATTTAATTATTAACATATTTAAATTTTGTATAAATTAGTTGTACTTTCTATATATTTACATGTTTACTTAGATGTACTTATATACTTATTTCCTATTTTACTAACCTACTTTAATATTACACATTAATAAAATATTAATCAGATATTCATATTTATGATTAAACGAACACAAAACTAGTATATTCTCATTATTGGTTTTCTTGAGCTTTCTAGGACTTACTTACAGTTTCTCATGTTAGCTTTAATGTTGATATATCATAGAAATCCTTTAGAAAATTACTCCATTCACCACTTGATTAATAAAAAAGAGAGTCTTCTTAACTGTTAGTGGATTTTCCTTCAAAGTCTTAGTTATTACGGTATGATAACATGTATGGTTCTTTGTATCCATATTCCATAATCTTTCAAAAATCTTGAGATTCTTACAATACCGAAATCGATTTTCTTGTTTGTCTCCATGCCGACGCACATTAGCAACTTAAATTTTTTATTAGCTCTAATCTCATTAATAATAATGGCTCTCGCGCATAAAAATCTATCTGATTACAATTATTTCCCGTCATACCAGAAAATTTTGATCGCAAAATATTTTTGTGAAAGTCATCTCTAAATCACAAAATCTATAATACCACTTTCTAAGAATTTAAATGTATAATAAATTGTTGGAGATTACGGGAAAGAGTTTTTTTCTGAGTAATTCCATACAACTTACTCACACAAAACATATACATAAAACTTGCAACTGCAATGAAATAATTTGATCATTTTCTATGAATACAAAACTTAGAAGATTGTCATATTTATGCGGCTAGGTCTACATGGAATTTACAAGAATATTCGCACCTAAGTTAATATGTAATTGAATAAGTACATGATTTAATCACATATAGAAATGCAAAATTATGAACTCGAAGACTATTCTATTTTCATAAAAAAGCAAATTAAAGTGTAGCTTAGCTTGTTTTAAAACAACATACATTTATAATCTTTTAGTTAGCAAGGAGAGATTCTTTATATATTTTGCATACGAGATAAACACATTAATTCACTACAAGAAAACTATCAATAGACATCATAGATTAGACATTGGTCACCCGTGTCACCGATGTTAAAAATATTTTAACATCACCACTTTTAAAAGTGATGTCTTTAGCTTTTTAACATCCTACAGCTTTAAACCGATATCTAAAAAATTATTAAAATAATTCGAAAAAATATCCCGCTTATTACCAAATTCTTCCCCGCCTTAGGTAAAAAAATATTGGATGAAATTTTCCGCATTGAATTTTTTGGCTCTCCTAAATTCAATCGATTTTGGTCAAATTTATTATTTGGAAATGGCATGAAATTTCCTATAACTTTTAAAACTTTTGGGGCAAAAGTTGGTGGAA
Organism: Apium graveolens; assembly: GCF_009905375.1. NCBI lineage: Eukaryota > Viridiplantae > Streptophyta > Magnoliopsida > Apiales > Apiaceae > Apium > Apium graveolens. The sequence goes on from NW_027421369.1 coordinate 14,026, forward strand.
ATTCCCCTCTATTTTTAAATTTATATTTCTACACAAATCCATTTGTATGTATCTAATTTGGCCACATTCAATTGTATTTAGTATATTTAGAATTTTTAATAATTTATTTAAACTATTTAAATGTTAGTGAATATTTTAAAAAATATATATACACACAATAATAACATTCATCCCAACTACAAGTTTATATGGTATAAAAATATATGTGATGAAAGAACTTTTATTTAAATTTTATGATACTTCCGTGAAATTTAAATATATTTTATAAAAAAAAGTTTAAAAATTTATGAAAGAATTATCGCGTTCCAAGTCGACGGACTGCATTCACTATATTTTTGACAAAATATTAGTGAGCTAATAATTAACTTGTTTTTGAATCTCTACATTAGAGTAGGTAGTATGATTACATGGGGTTATAAATTTAAATTTTAGGGTATCGATTAGGGTTTTAGTTTTTAATTTATATCTCATTTATTTTGAGTAATCTATTACGGATGTGATTATTCGAATTATTTTACAAATTCGAATTTAGGGGTTGAGATTCTTACCATAGAGTGTTCCTACTATTTAGAATAATATTAGACCATCCAACCACATGGATGTTAAAATGGTTACAAGAAAATGTTATATGCAAATTTTAACAATTTTTAATCATTAGACCTCGATTATTTTAACAAATAAGGTATCACTAACTTAACTAAATATTTCACCACACAATCTTTTTCATGGAATTTATGCTCAAATTGACCAACTTCATGATTTTAAATTTTTTATTAAAATTACAAGTTGTTAATATAATTTATTATATTTTTAATATTATAATATTTGTAAGAAAAAAGGTAATTAATTACAATTTTAATTTCCTAGAAATTATAAGAAAGCATAAGAAAAATATTAATCGACACTCCTAAATTCGACCGGTTATAGTTGAATTTAGTGTCACTTCAATAGTCCCCTTGCATTAGATCTAACACACCAAATTTAACCCCTAAAACACTCATCCAACGGTTGAATTTACATTTAATAAAACCAAATTATAAGTAAAAAAAATGATTAAATAAAATTTTTAACCCGAAGCCCTCCTTTCACTCACGTAACCCACCCCTTCTCTTTTTCTCTCTCCCCCTCTATTTCTATTTGTGTCCCTCCCACCATCTTACTCTCCCTCCTGAAGGTAATAATTCGGTAGAGAGCTAGGTAGATAATTTTTCAAAAATTTCCATTTTCTTGATTTTAATTCGAATTAGACTTTTTACTTTAGGTTGTTTATTGATGTGTTTTGAAGTTACGAATCGATAGATCATTGAACATGAGCGTGTAGATAATTTTTTCATGATTTATGATTGACTGTGTTGCTCCATTTACATGCTTGGTATGTGGTGGGGAAATTGTTTATATTAAGGTTTTTTTAGTTTGGTGAATTTTTTGTTAATGTTGTTTTTTTCTTTACAGACGTTCAATTGATTTTGGCCGGAATCGATTAAATGCTAGTTATTTGTAAGTTTGGATATGAATATGAGATTGTTGGGTCAATTTTGAGTGTATTAAATTGAAAAATTGGACTGAAAACTGAGCTTTTTTGGAGAAATTAAAGCTGCTGGAATATGACTGGACCTGGGTAAACTCACCGGAATCTGGAAATTTTCCAATTTCCAGCGAGAGATTTGTCTCTTAAAACTGGTGTTTGTTAATTCAACCGAAGGTGGTGGAATTTAGATTCGCATCTTTGACCATATACGGTCAATTTAATTTTAGGCAGACATTTTAAATTTATTCAAAATATTTAATAGTTTTGGCGGGATTTTCAATTTTTTGGTGAAAAGTCAAATTCGACTACCTTGGTCAAATTTGGCCAGTTGAATTTAAGCGGTTTTTTTTAAATGGTCAAAATTAGCCTGGTCCAATTTACTTTAAAAATGACCGACTTACTAAACATTCCTCCCGTATTATGACCGATCCAGAAACTAAAAGATACCACCGTGTCCTGACATATTTAGGTAAATGCGAGGACTTTTGGCCGGTCGTATTTACCTGTTTTTCTTATATTGATAGCTCATCTAAATATGAGGGGTTTGTTAAAATGACGTAATATATAAGTTGATCCACATGTTAAATGACTTAATCAAGCGAAAGATGGGATCTAATAAATTCGACATCATAAACTTTTAAATTCTTGAAGAATTGCCCTCACCGATTTTCCAATTTTCAAATAGTTCTTGGCTAAATGATATTATACTTCATTTTGATGTCTCTCAGCTTTGTTTCTTTCATTTTGTACTTAGTGGCGCAACAAACCATATGGTTTCTCTAACCATCTCAGTTATCTACCTCTCTTTCACCTTTTTCAGTTGATGGAAGTGCTTTGGGCGTGGATCCTATCACGTTTTGCCTTTCCAATTAAAATTCAAATAAATTCTCTTGTGTAATAAAGAAATATTTAATCTCATTACATCCTTTATTTCACAAATTCCATATATTGGCATATTAGTTCTTGTATGTTCTTGCAATGACTTGGTTTGCCAAATGTTCATGGTTGTGGTGGTTAATATGTTAAGAGACACCAACACCAAAGGTAAGTCTCATCTGGAGAAAATTAAGGGTTGAGGTATTGTTTCGACCACTTCAAATTGTTTTCATCTTATATCCTTTTCATTTATGAAGGAATAATATGTGCAAAGTTTATATGTTTTTTTAATATTTTTTGTTTTAATAAAAGTATTGTTGCTTGATTGTCTGGTTTATTAATTATATCATTCACGAGGATTTAATTAAGTAATTATTTTTAAAATTTTATCTTCTTACTTCTTTTCATGTTTATCGGGTTTTTAAAATATTTTTTATTTTTGTTAAAGTATTGTTCCTTGATTAGGTTATAACCGTTCCAGTCATAAGGTAGTACTAATAGCTGATAACGCTTTAAGAGGACATAAGAGAAACTGCAATAGATTAGTTATTCATTCTCTTAATTTTTGTAACTTAAATTTTAGGGAATGAGTGTACTAGTACAACGGATTAAGCATCATCTCTCCCAAGACTTTGAAGAAGGAAGACTGTGCATCTTCACCAGTGTAACAGATTTTTTCTTATGTACACACATTTGCAACATGATGCTCTATGATATGATACATTATTTCTCTACTTGTTTGGGGTCAACTTCAACTTTATACTCACATCCGTGTGCCTCCAGACTCAACTGCAGTTCAGAAGTACACGGTTTAAGTACCAACTGTATCATTACTGCAAATGTTTGCTTTCCAGCATGGGTGATGGACCCTGGACCTGCTGTGCATTATGGGTGTTAAATTATTAATATTATCAAAACAATTCCATTAGTGTTGCAACTATTCTGAATTTTCAGATGTTGCCAGTAGCCGTGAACCATTTGACCTCTGTGAACAACATTATGGAAATTTCTTTAACCTCCCAAGCTAATTTAACCAGCAGCATAATTCAGAGCACAAGTTTAATAATGTCGGAGGAGCGAGGATCACTATTGCAGTTGTCTTGAGGATGAATGAGAATAAGCTCCTGATTAGCATATCCAGACGACTGGGGCACATGGCTCCACGGGCCCACAGATGAGTAATCCAAAAGCATGAGAATCTCTTAGGTTATTAGATTTTTAAACCAAAAATGAGAACTTTATAAGGTACATTACAAAAGGACAAGTGCAAGAGGATAATTGGAATTTAAATCGAAAAGGAGAAGGTCTAGCTGTCTGTCTCTCACATGATAAATACAAAGAGAGAAGTTTTGCAATGAATAGACACAAAGAACAGAAGCAAAACCTGTAATTAAATATCAAACATGTATAAGTATCCCACAAAAAAGCAAGCCGAGCAAGATATCACAAAAAATGGCACGAAAGTATCTTTATCTTCCAACAAGGTCGGCGATTGGCAAAGCGCTTGGTTGGAAATCTAAGAATTTTAGGTTGTATTGCATATGCACATATTCCTGACAAGAAAAGAAAAAAGCTAGATGAGATTAGATGAGATTGTCAAGAAGAGTATCTTTACCACGGTTTTTATCCTTTACAGGATTTTCCGCGTCACCAAATCCTGGTGTTTTTTATTTGCTATTTTCATTACGTTATAATCCTAGTTCTTTCATTAAAAACTTATAAATATATTTTTAGCATTAACACACATAAATTTGGTAAAAACAATTGGCGCCGTCTGTGGAAAATTGCTAAGGATTTCTACACACCTACATCATGTCCACCAGTGAACCACCACGAAACTCGAAAAACACACAAGAGAACGCTTCCAACAACGAGGAGATGGCTGCAACGTTGAAAAAGCTACAGTCAGAGATGGACAAATGCAGTCGATTTTGATGGAAAGAGCCACACACCAAACTGGCTAGTGGAAAGGTACTTAGTTGGTTTCGATGTCAACTAAGGTTTCTACTAAACAACATGTGCAAGAATTAGGTACAAAGGTAAATAATCGTGAGAGTAAATTAGAAGCACAGTTTAACAAGAATGCAGAACATGACTTGGATGATGGAAAAACCGGAAGAAGCGAACTTCAAAAAAAAAAAACTAATCCACAACTATGTTCAAATGTAATAAAAAACAATATGTAGTCACTATTAATACTTGTAATTAAAATAAAAAGAGAAACAATAGGTTATAAGTAAATGCTTTTAATAAAAAAGGGCCAAAAAGAATATAAATGAATTATATAATCTTTTGAGCATATTTTGTGATTATAATATAATAGGTAATTAAGGTTGGAGGCCATGGAAAAATCATTTTAGAGGAGAACTTAGAAATCATATAATCATTAATTAGAATATAACTTATGATGTTATTAATTTTGTATTAAGTTTTCTTCTATATCATTCAGAAACGATGTCCAAAATGTCTATATCTCACTTGTGTATTTCTAAATACGTGTTTGTATTAATGTCACCTACATTAACTTAGGACCAAATATGTCAGATTGGATGAGTCTGAGTTGGAAATGACTTTTCTATCTATGATCATGGTCATTACCGATCAAAAAGGTCGTAAATAACTTTTTCATTTTCTTGAGTATTGGCCCCACCCATTTACATGGCAGCTACCTCGATGTTTAATAACGTTTGATAACCGACCAAGTTTTTGGTTACTTTCAAATCTACAATTCGCCTTTGCTTGGTCCCAGTTTTTCGTACTTGGCATGTATGTGCCACATGTCACGCTTGACTACGATGTCACGGTGGTCGGTTTTAACTTTGTTTTGTTGGTCTTGTTCATGTTTATAGATAAACAAAGAAATATTTTCATCAATTATATTCGATCACAATGTAACCGACCAACTTCATAAGAAATATTGTTGAAGATGGTCATAAATAATCTATTTTGATCATTTTTGTATTACACCATTTTATTTTTTGGAAAAACACTAATATATTATTTGAGATTATATAATATAATATATATTTGCACTAAGCTGTTTTTTTTATAAATTACGTAATGTGGTTGAAAAAAATTGTTGTATTTAGTACCAATTCTTTACTCGTATAAATTGTTTAACTTAATTAATTTAGAAATACATATTTCATAAAAAATAAGTAAATTAGTTTGGTATTAAGAAATAGTGTAATTTTGAAAAAAAAAGTAAGAAAAGTGAGTAAAGTGATCGTACTCATCAATATTATATATATATATATATTGGGGCTACTCCAATAGAAACCTCCTTATAATGAAAACTAAAAACTAAACTAATTTTTTTTTAAATCTCGTCAAAACATAGCACATATGGTATGCAAATTGATCGTTACGAGATGGAGAAAAATACAGTGAAGTCGGATTTCAAAAAAAGTTCACCGATTAACGGGAAAAATCAAATCAAAAACGGAGGGGAAAAGCTGGAATTATGTGTAGGAGGGAGCATATTAATCATGTGAACTACATCTAGGGGGCCTTTAGATTAGATTGATATAAGGGACGAGATTAGTTTCTAGTTTTTATTTTAATTTTAGTTTCTATTTGATTATTTGTCTATATATATATATATATCTATATATATATAACTAGTGTAGTGGAAAAGATAGTGGATGTAAGTGAGTAAAAGATAGTGGATGTAAGTGAGTAATTAATTTCTATGTAATAAAATTTTACATTTTTGAGTAACTTTGAAAATGTATAGAATTGAGACGGAGAGAGTGGGAAATATGCACCAATTACAAAATTCAAAAATTTATCATTTGCAATTGTGTTTTTGGATTACTAAATAAAATAATAAATTTAATAAATATTTTATTTTGATATTTATCATACAACTATAAAAAAACAAACAAAAAAGTTATTTCTTTTTTTTTAAACCTTACAAAGAATATGAACTAAAAAAAATAATAGAGAAATATAAAAATTACTTGATTGAAGAATATTAGGTAAAGAAATTTCTGACAAATTTCCTAGAAATTTCTAATGTTTTATATACCATTGCCTACAACAAATCTGGCCATTTCACTACAACAAATCTGGCCATTTACGACGGTTTTTTTGAACTGAAATCGTCGTAATTGAGCCATTTACGACGAAAAAAATTGTCGTTTTTGGTCGAGTAGTATGTTCGTTTTTTCGTCTCAAGATAAAATTGCGTCGCAAGTTAGGAAGTAGGAGCCCACATACTGAATAAAATAATAAATCTACTTACGACGGAATTTATCGTCGTAAGATACCAGAATACGACGAACAATAACGTCGTAAGTTATGTACTTACGCCAGAAAAAACGTCGGATATTACTTTACGGGACCCACTTTTAATAAGATAAAACATAATTTATGACGGAAAAAAGCGTCGTAAGTTAGAAATTTCCGACAGAAAAATCGTCGTATTTTAGAAGGTGGGGCCTACAAGCTTGAAAATGAAAATTCAAAAAAAAAATTAAATATGAAAATATATACATTACGACGGAATGTTTGAACGGAATGTTTGAAGAACAACCGTCGTAAGTTTGTTTTTCCAGAATAACCAAATACTAATTTTTCAGTATCCAACCATTTTCGGCTTCCAATTTAAATTCTAAACCTAAACCTGCCAAAATTTTATACAATCGCAAACTCAAAATAAACTCTAAAACTGCCAAAAGACAATCAACATTTATTAAAACAAAATACACAATTATCATTGTATTAAGTTTTATCAATAATTCTAAATCAAACACATTACATAATTACATTCTTTACGTCTAACTTAGAAGTAACTTATATTATGAATGCCATGCTCTTAAATTAGGCGCCCAGGGAAATATCCCTGTTGTCTTAATTCAAATATAGCTGATGAACTTGTCATGCAATCGAAACCTGAAATCAGTGGCAATTGACCTGTGCACCGAAAGAACACACACTTAGAGCACGAGAAATAATAAACGACAACATTCTATTGCTAGACACAAATCTAACACAGTAGTTACAAAAATATGTCATTTGTCTTCTGTAAACTGCAGTTTATACAAATATAGAAAAAACCATAAAGTTAAGTTAAAAAAATAATAAATCTTGTATCATGACTAAATAAGTATGGAAATCATGTTCATGTATGAGAACCATTTATAATTGGGTCAATCTATCAAATACTGCAATATGCAGAGAATTAAAAACCACACAAACACAGAAACATATCTTTGGACCCTAAATGCTTACTACTGTAAAATTAAACTTTGAACTATTTAACTATATATTTCTCTCAAACTAGCCTATTACCTGACTATTTGGAAATTAAATACACATTTCGAAAGCACTTCAGTTCTCACCAAGTTGGTACAAGCACGGTACCATTATTGTAAACATTTGATTTAGAGCAAGTGAACTTATAATAAATCATTGACATGCAGTGTTCAAAGAGAATATACTAATTGACTCAACTACTTGACTAAAAAAGCAGGACATATATTTAGCACAGGAAACTTCATACATAAACAAATTTAGGAAAATACCTGAAGAGCCAATATTTTATCTAAATTTGAAGAATCCACACCATGCAACTGGGAAATTTGACTGTTTGACTTGCAATGACATGCAAGAATCTCCAAAACAGCTTTAATTTTTGAAGAAATATAGTCACTCTGCAAAATTAACGACTTTTCAGGTTGAGATTAACTAGAAGGTTTATCAACTTGGTTATTAGATAGATACCTTCTTAGGGTAGCTTTGGAGAACACAAGATCAGGAGCAAGTTGCTAACATGTTCGCACATTGTGACAATTGCATCTTTAGGTGGATGAACTCTGTCTAATCTGGCTTGTTTTAGTAACATCGTTATTTATGACATCTTGGTCATTATGTATTAAAAAATGTAAGATCATTTTCTTTTACATGTACACTCAGTATATATTGAACACAACACATGGGGCAATATTATATACATATATTAACTAAAGATACTACAACTAGAATAGATAATACAAGTTAATGATCACAATCAATTATAAAATAATAAGTTCCTATAACAAAATAAAAACTATCTACTTAGTAAAAAAGAAAAAAAAACAACTTACAGGAAACTAAACATTCCAGGGATATTGAGATTAAATTTACCATTTCTTGTTATCAAGAACTGTTCATCAACAGGCAAGTATGACTTCCTCTTGCTTGGTTCACCAGATTTCCTGCCAATCAATAGAACAAGTTTTTTAAGAACTTTCCACCTAAACCAAGCAAAACGAACAGATAAAAAGCAATACATTTTTACCATATCCTTCACTACAACCCTATTAATCAATAGATGTACGGACTATACAGTCACATATACTGCTATAGCATATGCAATAGAGACACTGTCATTATCCCATCAAAATTCAATCCGCAATATCAATAACTAACAAGTCTGACTAAGAAAATCCGATCTGGAACTATACAGTTAATTGATTAGAAGAACAAAGTTTTTTTATGTAGCCATTCTTACATTGCTAATATATCGAATTCGAATGTCATCAATTTATTTGGATCTAATTCATTCTGGTTCACTGAATTATATAACAAATTAATTGTCTACTGGTTCAGTGTCAGTGTTTCTGGGGTTTCTGCCAACTCAATGCAGTGTTCTTATGGTCAAAGGGGAAATAGTGTACCAACTATTCTACTTACGATGAAAAAGCGTTTGTATTCAGGAGGAGGCCTTCACGTACAATCTTCCCAAAATAAATTGATCTATAGTTGGTGTGATTATGATATGATTTTGAACGGTGTATAACATGTGATTTGCTCGAAGGCAGAAAAAAATTTCCGGATTAATGCAGAGAATACATAAGAGGAAAGTGTTAGAAACCATCTGAACAGAGGTGTAGTAGCGCGTTGTATTGATGTACATTGTCTGGCAGGCTTAATTAAAGTATTCAGCACATTATGTTAATATCCAGTTGGCCATGATATAAGTCTCTAGTCCAGTATCGAAATATTACACATATTGTTTCTAATGTTAGGCATCCGTCCTTGACCTGATTCGTCTAAACTGTCATCAGCCAGTGAATACAGCACTTGTGTGAGATAGGAAGACTAGATGCTAGTCAGTGTTGAGTTTGATTCATGGAAAAGAACTCTTGATTTAATGCTCAGTATGTCGCTAAGGTTTGAGCCTATTTTAATTATTGAGGTAGGATCCACGTAGAGAATCAATTTATAAGCGGCATAGTGCTCAGTGCATACATTCTGTTCAAGACAAACTCAATAATTCTAATATGAAAGTATATTATCTATACTGCATATCTATGTTGTTGCGATTTAGCCATAATAAGGAAATGGTATACTGTATATATATTGTCACCTGGTTGACTACGAAAGTAACCATTTTGGTCTAGTTCGGTCTCTGTGAGTGTGTAATATAACAGGGGAAATGGTAAATCTTTCAAGTGATCACCAGAGGATAGATCAAAACAGAATCACAGGTTCCTGCATCGAATATAGTTTACTATTTTACTTCTTTTAACCCAGAAAGCACTACAAGTCTACAACTTTATAGCTGATATATACCTTGATCAGATTTCTGATTCTGAACAGGTTTGCTTATAGGCTCAGCAATATCCCTTTTTATTTTCACCTTGCATGTAAGAAGAGCATCTATAGTCTGTATTACATCTGCTACACAACTATCAACAAACAAAAAACCAAAAGCATAAACTTTCAAGAAATGCAATGCATGAATCCAATATTATGCTAGAAAAGATAAACGTCACCAACCTTAGAGCTGACACTGCTCTTGGAACGCCACAGTACTCTTTGAAACTGTGGAGTACCTTAGATTGTGACAAGTAAAGACCTGCGTCAAGGCCAGGTACATAAAGCATAACAACTTTGCGAATCAGGGGTTTGTTCTGCATATCGGAAGATAACTCAGCATTACACACACCAAAAATATTGAATATGATATGCAAGTGCCAATCTGGAAAAAAAAATCCTTCTTAAATAAAGAAATAGTAATATTGAACTATATTAGCTGATTTGTTATTTATTCATATTTTCCCACAAGACTGTTCTTCACAATTCAAATTATTTTGTATTCTCTAAGCAACACAAACAAAAACAAATAAATACAAATCTACCAGATAAATCACTACAAGAAAATCAGTAGCTAATTACAGTACAATTTACAAAATCCACGCAAATATATATACAAAGAGAGGGAAAGAGAGGGGGAAGGAGAAAGGGAGAGAGAGATATATGAGCATAGAGAGAGGGGAGAGAGATATGCATACCAGGAAGAGAGAGAGAGAGAAAGAGAGAGAGAGACGCCTTCCTTGAATCCAAAAATAAGCCCCATAGCCCTAGTTTTGAAGACGACTAAAACCCCAAATTGAAGTCGAATTTAAACCCTAAACGAAACCATAACTAAAGCCCCAGTGAAAGAAGCATACGAATCAACCAAAGGAGGCTAGAAATAAAGTAAACATTTATGTATGTATAGATTTTGCATAACCAGGAGAGGAGGGAGGGAGAAAGAGAGGGGAAGAGTGAAGAGGAGAGAAAGAAGCAAGAAAGAGAAAATGAAAATAAATTCAGATCTGAAGCAATTAGATTATTACACTGTCCTGTTTCTCAAAAGGCGTGGTGTTCTATTTTGGAAAAATCAGAAATAAAGGTCCATTTGCCCCTTTAATTTTCACTTATGTTTTAATAAATTTTTTATTAAAATTTAAGTAGATTAAATATTGATAATTATTTTAAATGTAAATAAATATATTTGGCTTTAATTTGGCTTGTCATTTTAACAGTCAAACTCGAGTTTGACTAGTACAACTAACTACTGTTTACTTCTGAATTTGTGTTTCGATTATTTTAAAAATATTTCTCAACAATCCAACCGTATGGATGTCAATAGATATATATATTAGTGATATAACCAAAATTTCATATCAAAATAATTTTATTTGGTTTGACATTTTAACAGTCAAACATGATTTTGACTAATACATCTAATTAGTGTTTACTTTTGAATTTGTGTTACATTTATTTTAAAAATATTTTTCAACGATCCAACCATATGGATGTCAATATATATATATATATATATATATATATATTAGTGATATAACCAAAATTTCATATCAAAATAATTTTATTTGGTTTGACCTTTTAACAGTCAAACATCAGTTTGACTAGTACAGCTAACTAGTGTTGAATCTTGAATTAAGATTTCGATTATTTTAAAAATATTTTTCAACGATCCAACGGTATGGATGTCAATAGATAAATATATTAGTGATATAACCAAAATTGCATATCAAAATAATTTTATTTGGTTTGACATTTTAACAGTCAAGTATCAGTTCGACTAGTACAACTAACTAGTGTTGAATCCTCAATTAGTGTTACGATTATTTTAAAAATATTTTTCAATAATCCAACCGTATGGATGTCAATAGATAAATATATTAGTGATATAACCAAAATTTTATATCAAAATAATTTTATTTGGTTTGCCATTTTAACAGTCAAGCATCAGTTCGACTAGTACAGCTAACTAGTGTTGAATCCTGAATTAGTGTTACGATTATCCAACCGTATGGATGTCAATAGATATATATATTAGTGATGTACCCAAAATTTCATATCAAAATAATTTTATTTGGTTTGACATTTTAACAGTCAAGCATCAGTTTGACTAGTACAACTAACTAGTGTTGAATCCTGAATTAGTGTTACGATTATTTTAAAAATATTTTTCAATAATCCAATCGTATAGATGTCAATAGATAAATATATTAGTGATATAACCAAAATTTTATATCAAAATAATTTTATTTGGTTTGCCATTTTAACAGTCAAGCATCAGTTTGACTAGTACAACTAACTAGTGTTGAATCCTGAATTAGTGTTACGATTATTTTAAAAATATTTTTCAATAATCCAACCATATGGATGTCAATAGATATATATATTAGTGATGTACCCAAAGTTTCATATCAAAATAATTTTATTTGGTTTGACATTTTAACAGTCAAGCATCAGTTTGACTAGTACAGCTAACTAGTGTTGAATCTTGAATTAGTGTTTCGATTATTTTAAAAATATTTTTCAACGATCCAACCGTATGGATGTAAATAGATATATATATATATATATTATTGATATAACAATATGTAGTCACTAATAATACTTGTAATTAAAAGAAAAAGAGAAACAGTAGGTCATAAATAAATGCTTTTAATAAAAAAGGGCCAAAAACAATATAAATGAATTTTATAATCTTTTGAGCATATTTTGTGATTATAATATAATAGGTAATTAAGGTTGGAGGCCATGGAAAAATCATGGAAAAATCATTTTAGAGGAGAACTTAGAAATCATATAATCATTAATTAGAATATAACTTATGATGTCTATATCTCACTTGTGTACTTTCTAAATACCTGTTTGTATTAATTTCACCTATATTAACTTACGACCAAATATGTCACATTGGATGAGTCTGAGTCGGAAATAACTTTTCGATCTATGATAATGGTCATTACGGATCAAAAAGGTAATAAATAACTTTTTCATTTTCTTGAGTATTGGTCCCACCCACATTTACATGGCAACAACGTGAATGTTTAATAAAGTTTGATAACCGACCAAGTTTTTGGTTACTTTTAAATCTACAATTCACCTTTGCTTGGTCCCCGTTTTTCCTACTTGGCATGTATGTGCCACATGTCACGGTTGACTAGGATGTCACGGTGGTCCGTGTCAACTTTGGTTTATTGGTCTTTTTCATGTTTATAGACAAACAAAGAAATATTTTCATCAATTATATCCGATCACAATGTAACCGACCAACTTCATAAGAAATATTGTTAAAAATGGTCATAAATAGTCTATTTTGATCATTTTTGTATTACACCATTTTATTTTTTGGAAAAACACTAATATATTATTTGAAATTATATAATATAATATATTTGCACTAAGATGTTTTTTTATAAATTACATAATGTGGTTGAAAAAAAATTGTTGTATTTAGTACCAATTCTTTACTCCTATAAATTGTTTAACTTAATTAATTTAGAAATACATATTTCATAAAAAATAAGTAAATTAGTTTTAAAAGTTCAAATTTGAATGATTCATGTAGAACTTTTAAATATTACTCTCTCGGTCCCTTTGAAATATATACAAATGGTTTGGTATTAAGAAATAGTGTAATTTTGAAGAAAAAAAGTAAAAAATTGAGTAAAGTGATGGTACTCATCAATATTATATATATATATATATATGGGGCTACTCTAATACAAACCTCCTTATAATGAAAACTAAAAACTAAAATAATTTTTTTGTTAAATCACGTCAAAACATGGCACATATGGAGAAAAATACAGTGAAGTCGGATTTCAAAAAAAGTTCACCGATTAACGGGAAAAATTAAATAAAAAACGGAGGGGAAAAACTAGAATTATGTGTAGGAGGGAGCATATATATCGTGTGTACTACATCTAGGGGGCCCTTGGATTAGATTGATCTAAGGGCTGATATTAGTTTCTAGTTTTTATTTTAATTTTAGTTTCTATTTGATTATTTGTATATATATATATATATAACTAGTGAGTAGTTAATTTCTATATAACAAAATTTTACAATTCTGAGTCACTTTGAAAATTTATAGAATTGAGACGGAGAGAGTGGGAAATATGCACCAATTACAAAATTCAAAAATTTATCATTTGCAATTGTGTTTTTGGATTACTAAATAAAATAATAAATTTAATAAATATTTTATTTTGATATTTATCATACAACTATAAAAAACAAACAAAAAAGTTATTTCTTTGTTTTTAAACCTTACAAAGAATATGAACTAAAAAAAATAATAGAGAAATATAAAAATTACTTGATTGAAGAATATTAGGTAAAGAAATTTCTGACAAATTTCCTAGAAATTTCTAATGTTTTATATACCATTGCCTACAACAAATCTGGCCATTTCACTACAACAAATCTGGCCATTTACGACGGTTTTTTTGAACTGAAATCGTCGTAATTGAGCCATTTACGACGGAAAAAAATCGTCGTTTTTGGTCGAGTAGTAAGTTCGTTTTTTCGTCTCAAGATAAAATTGCGTCGCAAGTTAGGAATTAGGAGCCCACATACTGAATAAAATAATAAATCTACTTACGACGGAATTTATCGTCGTAAGATACCAGAATACGACGAACAATAACGTCGTAAGTTATGTACTTACGACAGAAAAAACGTCGGATATTACTTTACGGGACCCACTTTTAATAAGATAAAACATAATTTACGACGGAAAAAAGCATCGTAAGTTAGAAATTTACGACAGAAAAATCGTCGTATTTTAGAAGGTGGGGCCTACAAGCCTGAAAATGAAAATTCAAAAAAAAAATTAAATATGAAAATATATACATTACGACGGAATGTTTGAACGGAATGTTTGAAGAACAACCGTCGTAAGTTTGTTTTTCCAGAATAACCAAATACTAATTTTTCAGTATCCAACCAATTTCCGCTTCCAATTTAAATTCTAAACCTAAACCTGCCAAAATTTTATACAATCGCAAACTCAAAATAAACTCTAAAACTGCCAAAAGACAATCAACATTTATTAAAACAAAATACACAATTATCATTGTATTAAGTTTTAACAATAATTCTAAATCAAACACATTACATAATTACATTCTTTACGTCTAACTTAGAAGTAACTTATATTATGAATGCCATGCTCTTAAATTAGGCGCCCAGGGAAATATCCCTGTTGTCTTAATTCAAATATAGCTGATGAACTTGTCATGCAATCGAAACCTGAAATCAGTGGCAAATGACCTGTGCACCGAAAGAACACACACTTAGAGCACGAGAAATAATAAACGACAACATTCTATTGCTAGACACAAATCTAACACATTAGTGACAGAAATATGTCATTTGTCTTCTATAAACTGCAGTTTATACAAATATAGAAAAAACCATAAAGTTAAGTTAAAAAAAATAATAAATCTTGTATCATGACTAAATAAGTATGGAAATCATGTTCATGTATGAGAACCATTTATAATTGGGTCAATCTATCAAATACTGCAATATGCAGAGAATTAAAAACCACACAAACACAGAAACATATCTTTGGACCCTAAATGCTTACTACTGTAAAATTAAACTTTGAACTATTTAACTATATATTTCTGTCAAACTAGCCTATTACCTGACTATTTGGAAATTAAATACACATTTCGAAAGCACTTCAGTTCTCACCAAGTTGGTACAAGCAGGGTACCATTATTGTAAACTTTTGATTTAGAGCAAGTGAACTTATAATAAATCATTGACATGTAGTGTACAAAGAGAATATACTAATTGACTCAACTACTTGACTAAAAAAGCAGGACATATATTTAGCACAGGAAACTTCATACATAAACAAATTTAGGAAAATACCTGAAGAGCCAATATTTTATCTAAATTTGAAGAATCCACACCATGCAACTGGGAAATTTGACTGTTTGACTTGCAATGAGATGCAAGAATCTCCAAAACAGCTTTAATTTTTGAAGAAATATAGTCACTCTGCAAAATTGACGACTTTTCAGGTTGAGATTAACTAGAAGGTTTATCAACTTGGTTATTAGATAGATACCTTCTTAGGGTAGCTTTGGAGAACACAAGATCAGGAGCAAGTTGCTAACATGTTCGCACATTGTGACAATTGCATCTTTAGGTGGATGAACTCTGTCTAATCTGGCTTATTTTAGTAACATCGTTATTTATGACATCCTGGTAATTATGTATTAAAAAATGTAAGATCATTTTCTTTTACATGTACACTCAGTATATATTGAACACAACACATGGGGCAATATTATATACATATATTAACTAAAGATACTACAACTAGAATAGATAATACAAGTTAATGATCACAATCAATTATAAAATAATAAGTTCCTATAACAAAATAAAAACTATCTACTTAGTAAAAAAGAAAAAAAACAACTTACAGGAAACTAAACATTCCAGGGATATTGAGATTAAATTTACCATTTCTTGTTATCAAGAAATGTTCATCAACAGGCAAGTATGACTTCCTCTTGCTTGGTTCACCAGATTTCCTGCCAATCAATAGAACAAGTTTTTTTAAGAACTTTCCACCTAAACCAAGCAAAACGAACAGATAAAAAGCAATACATTTTTACCATATCCTTCACTACAACCCTATTAATCAATAGATGTACGGACTATACAGTCACATATACTGCTATAGCATATGCAATAGAGACACTGTCATTATCCCATCAAAATTCAATCCGCAATATCAATAACTAACAAGTCTGACTAAGAAAATCCGATCTGGAACTATACAGTTAATTGATTAGAAGAACAAAGTTTTTTTATGTAGCCATTCTTACATTGCTAATATATCGAATTCGAATGTCATCAATTTATTTGGATCTAATTCATTCTGGTTCACTGAATTATATAACAAATTAATTGTCTACTGGTTCAGTGTCAGTGTTTTTGGGGTTTCTGCCAACTCAATGCAGTGTTCTTATGGTCAAAGGGGAAATAGTGTACCAACTATTCTAGTTACGATGAAAAAGCGTTTGTATTCAGGAGGAGGCCTTCAGGTACAATCTTCCCAAAATAAACTGATCTATAGTTGGTGTGATTATGATATGATTTTGAACGGTGTATAACATGTGATTTGCTCGAAGGCAGAAAAAAATTTCCGGATTAATGCAGAGAATACAGAAGAGGAAAGTGTTAGAAACCATCTGAACAGAGGTGTAGTAGCGCGTGGTATTGATGTACATTGTCTGGCAGGCTTAATTAAAGTATTCAGCACATTATGTTAATATCCAGTTGGCCATGATATAAGTCTCTAGTTCAGTATCGAAATATTACACATATTGTTTCCAATGTTAGGCATCCGTCCTTGACCTGATTCGTCTAAACTGTCATCAGCCAGTGAATACAACACTTGTGTGAGATAGGAAGACTAGATGCTAGTCAGTGTTGAGTTTGATTCATGGAAAAGAACTCTTGATTTAATGCTCAGTATGTCGCTAAGTTGTGAGCCTATTTTAATTATTGAGGTAGGATCCACGTAGAGAATCAATTTATAAGCGGCATAGTGCTCAGTGTATACATTATGTTCAAGACAAACTCAATAATTCTAATGTGAAAGTATATTATCTATACGGCATATCTATGTTGTTGCGATTTAGCCATAATAAGGAAATGGTATACTGTATATATATTGTCACCTGGTTGACTACGAAAGTAACCATTTTGGTCTAGTTCGGTCTCTGTGAGTGTGTAATATAACAGGGGAAATGGTAAATCTTTCAAGTGATCACCAGAGGATAGATCAAAACAGAATCACAGGTTCCTGCATCGAATATAGTTTACTATTTTACTTCTTTTAACCCAGAAAGCACTACAAGTCTACAACTTTATAGCTGATATATACCTTGATCAGATTTCTGATTCTGAACAGGTTTGCTTATAGGCTCAGCAATATCCCTTTTTATTTTCACCTTGCATGTAAGGAGAGCATCTATAGTCTGTATTCCATCTGCTACACAGCTATCAACAAACAAAAAACCAAAAGCATAAACTTTCAAGAAATGCAATGCATGAATCCAATATTATGCTAGAAAAGATAAACGTCACCAACCTTAGAGCTAACACTGCTCTTGGAACGCCACAGTACTCTTTGAAACTGTGGAGTACCTTAGATTGTGACAAGTAAAGACCTGCGTCAAGGCCAGGTACATAAAGCATAACAACTTTGCGAATCAGGGGTTTGTTCTGCATATCGGAAGACAACTCAGCATTACACACACCAAAAATATTGAATATGATATGCAAGTGCCAATCTGGAAAAAAAAATCCTTCTTAAACAAAGAAATGGTAATATTGAACTATATTAGCTGATTTGTTATTTATTGATATTTTCCCACAAGACTGTTCTTCACAATTCAAATTATTTTGTATTCTCTAAGCAACACAAACAAAAACAAATAAATACAAATCTACCAGATAAATCACTACAAGAAAATCAGTAGCTAATTACAGTACAATTTACAAAATCCACGCAAATATATATACAAAGAGAGGGAAAGAGAGGGGGAAGGAGAGAGGGAGAGAGAGATATATGAGCATAGAGAGAGGGGAGAGAGATATGCATACCAGGAAGAGAGAGAGAGAGAGAAAGAGAGAGAGAGACGTCTTCCTTGAATCCAAAAATAAGCCCCAAAGCCCTTGTTTTGAAGACGGACTAAAACCCCAAATTGAAGTCGAATTTAAATCCTAAACGAAACCATAACTAAAGCCCCAGTGAAAGAAGAATACGAATCAACCAAAGGAGGCTAGAAATAAAGTAAACATTTATGTATGTATAGATTTTGCATAACCAGGAGAGGAGGGAGGGAGAAAGAGAGGGGAAGAGTGAAGGGGAGAGAGAGAAGCAAGAAAGAGAAAATGAAAATAAATTCAGATCTGAAGCAATTAGATTATTACACTTTCCTGTTTCTCAAAAGGCGTGGTGTTTTATTTTGGAAAAATCAGAAATAAAGGTCCATTTGCCCCTTTAATTTTCACTTATGTTTCAATAAATTTTTTATTAAAATTTAAGTAGATTAAATATTGATAATTATTTTAAATATAAATAAATATATTTGGCTTTAATTTGGCTTGTCATTTTAACAGTCAAACTCGAGTTTGACTAGTACAACTAACTATTGTTTACTTCTGAATTTGTGTTTCGATTATTTTAAAAATATTTCTCAACAATCCAACCGTATGGATGTCAATAAATATATATTAGTGATATAACCAAAATTTCATATCAAAATAATTTTATTTGGTTTGACATTTTAACAGTCAAACATGATTTTGACTAATACATCTAATTAGTGTTTACTTTTGAATTTGTGTTACATTTATTTTAAAAATATTTTTCAACGATCCAACCATATGGATGTCAATATATATATATATATATATATATATATATATTAGTGATATAACCAAAATTTCATATCAAAATAATTTTATTTGGTTTGACCTTTTAACAGTCAAGCATCAGTTTGACTAGTACAGCTAACTAGTGTTGAATCTTGAATTAAGATTTCGATTATTTTAAAAACTTTTTCAACGATCCAACAGTATGGATGTCAATAGATAAATATATTAGTGATATAACCAAAATTGCATATCAAAATAATTTTATTTGGTTTGACATTTTAACAGTCAAGTATCAGTTCGACTAGTACAACTAACTAGTGTTGAATCCTCAATTACTGTTACGATTATTTTAAAAATATTTTTCAATAATCCAACCGTATGGATGTCAATAGATAAATATATTAGTGATATAACCAAAATTTTATATCAAAATAATTTTATTTGGTTTGCCATTTTAACAGTCAAGCATGAGTTCGAGTAGTACAGCTAACTAGTATTGAATCCTGAATTACTGTTACGATTATTTTAAAAATATTTTTTCAATAATCCAACCGTATGGATGTCAATAGATATATATATTAGTGATGTACCCAAAATTTCATATCAAAATAATTTTATTTGGTTTGACATTTTAGCAGTCAAACATCAGTTTGACTAGTACAACTAACTAGTGTTGAATCCTGAATTAGTGTTACGATTATTTTAAAAATATTTTTCAATAATCCAACCGTATAGATGTCAATAGATAAATATATTAGTGATATAACCAAAATTTTATATCAAAATAATTTTATTTGGTTTGCCATTTTAATAGTCAAGCATCAGTTCGACTAGTACAGCTAACTAGTGTTGAATCTTGAATTAGTGTTACGATTATTTTAAAAATATTTTTCAATAATCCAACCGTATGGATGTCAATAGATATATATATTAGTGATGTACCCAAAATTTCATATCAAAATAATTTTATTTGGTTTGACATTTTAACAGTCAAGTATCAGTTCGACTAGTACAACTAACTAGTGTTGAATCCTCAATTAGTGTTACGATTATTTTAAAAATATTTTTCAATAATCCAACCGTATGGATGTCAATAGATAAATATATTAGTGATATAACCAAAATTTTATATCAAAATAATTTTATTTGGTTTGCCATTTTAACAGTCAAGCATCAGTTCGACTAGTACAGCTAACTAGTGTTGAATCCTGAATTAGTGTTACGATTATCCAACCATATGGATGTCAATAGATATATATATTAGTGATGTACCCAAAATTTCATATCAAAATAATTTTATTTGGTTTGACATTTTAACAGTCAAGCATCAGTTTGACTAGTACAACTAACTAGTGTTGAATCCTGAATTAGTGTTACGATTATTTTAAAAATATTTTTCAATAATCCAACCGTATAGATGTCAATAGATAAATATATTAGTGATATAACCAAAGTTTCATATCAAAATAATTTTATTTGGTTTGACATTTTAACAGTCAAGCATCAGTTTGACTAGTACAGCTAACTAGTGTTGAATCTTGAATTAGTGTTTCGATTATTTTAAAAATATTTTTCAACGATCCAACCGTATGGATGTAAATAGATATATATATATATTATTGATATAACAATATGTAGTCACTAATAATACTTGTAATTAAAAGAAAAAGAGAAACAGTAGGTCATAAATAAATGCTTTTAATAAAAAAGGGCCAAAAACAATATAAATGAATTTTATAATCTTTTGAGCATATTTTGTGATTATAATATAATAGGTAATTAAGGTTGGAGGCCATGGAAAAATCATGGAAAAATCATTTTAGAGGAGAACTTAGAAATCATATAATCATTAATTAGAATATAACTTATGATGTCTATATCTCACTTGTGTACTTTCTAAATACCTGTTTGTATTAATTTCACCTATATTAACTTACCACCAAATATGTCACATTGGATGAGTCTGAGTCGGAAATGACTTTTCGATCTATGATAATGGTCATTACGGATCAAAAAGGTAATAAATAACTTTTTCATTTTCTTGAGTATTGGTCCCACCCACATTTACATGGCAACAACGTGAATGTTTAATAAAGTTTGATAACCGACCAAGTTTTTGGTTACTTTTAAATCTACAATTCACCTTTGCTTGGTCCCCGTTTTTCCTACTTGGCATGTATGTGCCACATGTCACGGTTGACTAGGATGTCACGGTGGTCCGTGTCAACTTTGGTTTGTTGGTCTTTTTCATGTTTATAGACAAACAAAGAAATATTTTCATCAATTATATCCGATCACAATGTAACCGACCAACTTCATAAGAAATATTGTTAAAAATGGTCATAAATAGTCTATTTTGATCATTTTTGTATTACACCATTTTATTTTTTGGAAAAACACTAATATATTATTTGAAATTATATAATATAATATATTTGCACTAAGATGTTTTTTTATAAATTACATAATGTGGTTGAAAAAAAATTGTTGTATTTAGTACCAATTCTTTACTCCTATAAATTGTTTAACTTAATTAATTTAGAAATACATATTTCATAAAAAATAAGTAAATTAGTTTTAAAAGTTCAAATTTGAATGATTCATGTAGAACTTTTAAATATTACTCTCTCGGTCCCTTTGAAATATATACAAATGGTTTGGTATTAAGAAATAGTGTAATTTTGAAGAAAAAAAGTAAAAAATTGAGTAAAGTGATGGTACTCATCAATATTATATATATATATATATGGGGCTACTCTAATACAAACCTCCTTATAATGAAAACTAAAAACTAAAATAATTTTTTTGTTAAATCACGTAAAAACATGGCACATATGGAGAAAAATACAGTGAAGTCGGATTTCAAAAAAAGTTCACCGATTAACGGGAAAAATTAAATAAAAAATGGAGGGGAAAAACTAGAATTATGTGTAGGAGGGAGCATATATATCGTGTGTACTACATCTAGGGGGCCCTTGGATTAGATTGATCTAAGGGCTGATATTAGTTTCTAGTTTTTATTTTAATTTTAGTTTCTATTTGATTATTTGTATATATATATATATATAACTAGTGAGTAGTTAATTTCTATATAACAAAATTTTACAATTCTGAGTCACTTTAAAAATTTATAGAATTGAGACGGAGAGAGTGGGAAATATGCACCAATTACAAAATTCAAAAATTTATCATTTGCAATTGTGTTTTTGGATTACTAAATAAAATAATAAATTTAATAAATATTTTATTTTGATATTTATCATACAACTATAAAAAACAAACAAAAAAGTTATTTCTTTGTTTTTAAACCTTACAAAGAATATGAACTAAAAAAAATAATAGAGAAATATAAAAATTACTTGATTGAAGAATATTAGGTAAAGAAATTTCTAACAAATTTCCTAGAAATTTCTAATGTTTTATATACCATTGCCTACAACAAATCTGGCCATTTCACTACAACAAATCTGGCCATTTACGACGGTTTTTTTGAACTGAAATCGTCGTAATTGAGCCATTTACGACGGAAAAAAATCGTCGTTTTTGGTCGAGTAGTAAGTTCGTTTTTTCGTCTCAAGATAAAATTGTGTCGCAAGTTAGGAATTAGGAGCCCACATACCGAATAAAATAATAAATCTACTTACGACGGAATTTATCGTCGTAAGATACCAGAATACGACGAACAATAACGTCGTAAGTTATGTACTTACGACAGAAAAAACGTCGGATATTACTTTACGGGACCCACTTTTAATAAGATAAAACATAATTTACGACGGAAAAAAGCATCGTAAGTTAGAAATTTCCGACAGAAAAATCATCGTATTTTAGAAGGTGGGGCCTACAAGCTTGAAAATGAAAATTCAAAAAAAAAATTAAATATGAAAATATATACATTACGACGGAATGTTTGAACGGAATGTTTGAAGAACAACCGTCGTAAGTTTGTTTTTCCAGAATAACCAAATACTAATTTTTCAGTATCCAACCATTTTCCGCTTCCAATTTAAATTCTAAACCTAAACCTGCCAAAATTTTATACAATCGCAAACTCAAAATAAACTCTAAAACTGCCAAAAGACAATCAACATTTATTAAAACAAAATACCCAATTATCATTGTATTAAGTTTTATCAATAATTCTAAATCAAACACATTACATAATTACATTCTTTACGTCTAACTTAGAAGTAACTTATATTATGAATGCCATGCTCTTAAATTAGGCGCCCAGGGAAATATCCCTGTTGTCTTAATTCAAATATAGCTGATGAACTTGTCATGCAATCGAAACCTGAAATCAGTGGCAAATGACCTGTGCACCGAAAGAACACACACTTAGAGCACGAGAAATAATAAACGACAACATTCTATTGCTAGACACAAATCTAACACAGTAGTGACAAAAATATGTCATTTGTCTTCTATAAACTGCAGTTTATACAAATATAGAAAAAACCATAAAGTTAAGTTAAAAAAAATAATAAATCTTGTATCATGACTAAATAAGTATGGAAATCATGTTCATGTATGAGAACCATTTATAATTGGGTCAATCTATCAAATACTGCAATATGCAGAGAATTAAAAACCACACAAACACAGAAACATATCTTTGGACCCTAAATGCTTACTACTGTAAATTTAAACTTTGAACTATTTAACTATATATTTCTGTCAAACTAGCCTATTACCTGACTATTTGAAAATTAAATACACATTTCGAAAGCACTTCAGTTCTCACCAAGTTGGTACAAGCAGGGTACCATTATTGTAAACATTTTGATTTAGAGCAAGTGAACTTATAATAAATCATTGACATGCAGTGTACAAAGAGAATATACTAATTGACTCAACTACTTGACTAAAAAAGCAGGACATATATTTAGCACAGGAAACTTCATACATAAACAAATTTAGGAAAATACCTGAAGAGCCAATATTTTATCTAAATTTGAAGAATCCACACCATGCAACTGGGAAATTTGACTGTTTGACTTGCAATGAGATGCAAGAATCTCCAAAACAGCTTTAATTTTTGAAGAATATAGTCACTCTGCAAAATTGATGACTTTTCAGGTTGAGATTAACTAGAAGGTTTATCAACTTGGTTATTAGATAGATACCTTCTTAGGGTAGCTTTGGAGAACACAAGATCAGGAGCAAGTTGCTAACATGTTCGCACATTGTGACAATTGCATCTTTAGGTGGATGAACTCTGTCTAATCTGGCTTATTTTAGTAACATCGTTATTTATGACATCCTGGTAATTATGTATTAAAAAATGTAAGATCATTTTCTTTTACATGTACACTCAGTATATATTGAACACAACACATCGGGCAATATTATATACATATATTAACTAAAGATACTACAACTAGAATAGATAATACAAGTTAATGATCACAATCCATTATAAAATAATAAGTTCCTATAACAAAATAAAAACTATCTACTTAGTAAAAAAGAAAAAAAATAACTTACAGGAAACTAAACATTCCAGGGATATTGAGATTAAATTTACCATTTCTTGTTATCAAGAACTGTTCATCAACAGGCAAGTATGACTTCCTCTTGCTTGGTTCACCAGTTTTCCTGCCAATCAATAGAACAAGTTTTTTTAAGAACTTTCCACCTAAACCAAGCAAAACGAACAGATAAAAAGCAATACATTTTTACCATATCCTTCACTACAACCCTATTAATCAATAGATGTACGGACTATACAGTCACATATACTGCTATAGCATATGCAATAGAGACACTGTCATTAGTCCCATCAAAATTCAATCCGCAATATCAATAACTAACAAGTCTGACTAAGAAAATCCGATCTGGAACTATACAGTTAATTGATTAGAAGAACAAAGTTTTTTTATGTAGCCATTCTTACATTGCTAATATATCGAATTCGAATGTCATCAATTTATTTGGATCTAATTCATTCTGGTTCACTGAATTATATAACAAATTAATTGTCTACTGGTTCAGTGTCAGTGTTTTTGGGGTTTCTGCCAACTCAATGCAGTGTTCTTATGGTCAAAGGGGAAATAGTGTACCAACTATTCTACTTACGATGAAAAAGCGTTTGTATTCAGGAGGAGGCCTTCAGGTACAATCTTCCCAAAATAAACTGATCTATAGTTGGTTTGATTATGATATGATTTTGAACGGTGTATAACATGTGATTTGCTCGAAGGCAGAAAAAAATTTCCGGATTAATGCAGAGAATACAGAAGAGGAAAGTGTTAGAAACCATCTGAACAGAGGTGTAGTAGCGCGTGGTATTGATGTACATTGTCTGGCAGGCTTAATTAAAGTATTCAGCATATTATGTTAATATCCAGTTGGCCATGATATAAGTCTCTAGTTCAGTATCGAAATATTACACATATTGTTTCTAATGTTAGGCATCCGTCCTTGACCTGATTCGTCTAAACTGTCATCAGCCAGTGAATACAGCACTTGTGTGAGATAGGAAGACTAGATGGTAGTCAGTGTTGAGTTTGATTCATGGAAAAGAACTCTTGATTTAATGCTCAGTATGTCGCTAAGTTGTGAGCCTATTTTAATTATTGAGGTAGGATCCACGTAGAGAATCAATTTATAAGCGCGGCATAGTGCTCAGTGCATACATTCTGTTCAAGACAAACTCAATAATTCTAATGTGAAAGTATATTATCTATACTGCATATCTATGTTGTTGCGATTTAGCCATAATAAGGAAATGGTATACTGTATATATATTGTCACCTGGTTGACTACGAAAGTAACCATTTTGGTCTAGTTCGGTCTCTGTGAGTGTGTAATATAACAGGGGAAATGGTAAATCTTTCAAGTGATCACCAGAGGATAGATCAAAACAGAATCACAGGTTCCTGCATCGAATATAGTTTACTATTTTACTTCTTTTAACCCAGAAAGCACTACAAGTCTACAACTTTATAGCTGATATATACCTTGATCAGATTTCTGATTCTGAACAGGTTTGCTTATAGGCTCAGCAATATCCCTTTTTATTTTCACCTTGCATGTAAGAAGAGCATCTATAGTCTGTATTCCATCTGCTACATAGCTATCAACAAACAAAAAACCAAAAGCATAAACTTTCTAGAAATGCAATGCATGAATCCAATATTATGCTAGAAAAGATAAACGTCACCAACCTTAGAGCTGACACTGCTCTTGGAACGCCACAGTACTCTTTGAAACTGTGGAGTACCTTAGATTGTGACAAGTAAAGACCTGCGTCAAGGCCAGGTACATAAAGTATAACAACTTTGCGAATCAGGGGTTTGTTCTGCATATCGGAAGACAACTCAGCATTACACACACCAAAAATATTGAATATGATATGCAAGTGCCAATCTGGAAAAAAAAAATCCTTCTTAAACAAAGAAATGGTAATATTGAACTATATTAGCTGATTTGTTATTTATTGATATTTTCCCACAAGACTGTTCTTCACAATTCAAATTATTTTGTATTCTCTAAGCAACACAAACAAAAACAAATAAATACAAATCTACCAGATAAATCACTACAAGAAAATCAGTAGCTAATTACAGTACAATTTACAAAATCCACGCAAATATATATACAAAGAGAGGGAAAGAGAGGCGGAAGGAGAGAGGGAGAGAGAGATATATGAGCATAGAGAGAGGGGAGAGAGATATGCATACCAGGAAGAGAGAGAGAGAGAGAAGAGAGAAGAGAGAGAGACGCCTTCCTTGAATCCAAAAATAAGCCCCAAAGCCCTAGTTTTGAAGACGGACTAAAACCCCAAATTGAAGTCGAATTTAAACCCTAAACGAAACCATAACTAAAGCTCCAGTGAAAGAAGCATACGAATCAACCAAAGGAGGCTAGAAATAAAGTAAACATTTATGTATATATAGATTTTGCATAACGAGGAGAGGAGGGAGGGAGAAAGAGAGGGGAAGAGTGAAGGGGAGAGAGAAAAGCAAGAAAGAGAAAATGAAAATAAATTCAGATCTGAAGCAATTAGATTATTACACTGTCCTGTTTCTCAAAAGGCGTGGTGTTTTATTTTGGAAAAATCAGAAATAAAGGTCCATTTGCCCCTTTAATTTTCACTTATGTTTCAATAAATTTTTTATTAAAATTTAAGTAGATTAAATATTGATAATTATTTTAAATATAAATAAATATATTTGGCTTTAATTTGGCTTGTCATTTTAACAGTCAAACTCGAGTTTGACTAGTACAACTAACTACTGTTTACTTCTGAATTTGTGTTTCGATTATTTTAAAAATATTTCTCAACAATCCAACCGTATGGATGTCAATAAATATATATATTAGTGATATAACCAAAATTTCATATCAAAATAATTTTATTTGGTTTGACATTTTAACAGTCAAACATGATTTTGACTAATACGTCTAATTAGTGTTTACTTTTGAATTTGTGTTATATTTATTTTAAAAATATTTTTCAACGATCCAACCATATGGATGTCAATATATATATATATATATATTAGTGATATAACCAAAATTTCATATCAAAATAATTTTATTTGGTTTGACCTTTTAACAGTCAAGCATCAGTTTGACTAGTACAGCTAACTAGTGTTGAATCTTGAATTAAGGTTTCGATTATTTTAAAAATATTTTTCAACGATCCAACGGTATGGATGTCAATAGATAAATATATTAGTGATATAACCAAAATTGCATATCAAAATAATTTTATTTGGTTTGACATTTTAACAGTCAAGTATCAGTTTGACTAGTACAACTAACTAGTGTTGAATCCTCAATTAGTGTTACGATTATTTTAAAAATATTTTTCAATAATCCAACCGTATGGATGTCAATAGATAAATATATTAGTGATATAACCAAAATTATATAACAAAATAATTTTATTTGGTTTGCCATTTTAACAGTCAAGCATCAGTTCGACTAGTACAGCTAACTAGTGTTGAATCCTGAATTAGTGTTACGATTATTTTAAAAATATTTTTCAATAATCCAACCGTATGGATGTCAATAGATATATATATATTAGTGATGTACCCAAAATTTCATATCAAAATAATTTTATTTGGTTTGACATTTTAGCAGTCAAGCATCAGTTTGACTAGTACAACTAACTAGTGTTGAATCCTGAATTATTGTTACGATTATTTTAAAAATATTTTTCAATAATCCAACCGTATAGATGTCAATAGATAAATATATTAGTGATATAACCAAAATTTTATATCAAAATAATTTTATTTGGTTTGCCATTTTAACCGTCAAGCATCAGTTCGACTAGTACAGCTAACTAGTGTTGAATCCTGAATTAATGTTACGATTATTTTAAAAATATTTTTCAATAATCCAACCGTATGGATGTCAATAGATATATATATTAGTAATGTACCCAAAATTTCATATCAAAATAATTTTATTTGGTTTGACATTTTAACAGTCAAGCATCAGTTTGACTAGTACAGCTAACTAGTGTTGAATCTTGAATTAGTGTTTCGATTATTTTAAAAATATTTTTCAACGATCCAACCTTATGGATGTCAATAGATATATATATTAGTGATATAACAATATGTAGTCACTAATAATACTTGTAATTAAAAGAAAAAGAGAAACAATAGGTCATAAATAAATGCTTTTAATAAAAAAGGGCCATGGAAAAATCATTTTAGAGGAGAACTTAGAAATCATATAATCATTAATTAGAATATAATTTATGATGTCTATATCTCACTTGTGTACTTTCTAAATACCTGTTTGTATTAATTTCACCTATAATAACTTACGACCAAATATGTCACATTGGATGAGTTTGAGTCGGAAATGACTTTTTGATCTATGATAATGGTCATTACGGATCAAAAAGGTAATAAATAACTTTTTCATTTTCTTGAGTATTGGTCCCACCCATTTACATGGCAGCAACGTGAATGTTTAATAAAGTTTGATAACCGACCAAGTTTTTGGTTACTTTTAAATCTACAATTCACCTTTGCTTGGTCGCGGTTTTTCCTACTTGGCATGTATGTGCCACATGTCACGGTTGACTAGGATGTCACGCTGGTCCGTGTCAACTTTGGTTTGTTGGTCTTTTTCATGTTTATAGAAAAACAAAGAAATATTTTCATCAATTATATCCGATCACAATGTAACCGACCAACTTCATAAGAAATATTGTTGAAAATGGTCATAAATAGTCTATTTTGATCATTTTTGTATTACACCATTTTATTTTTTGGAAAAACACTAATATATTATTTGAAATTATATAATATAATATATTTGCACTAAGATGTTTTTTTATAAATTACATAATCTGGTTGAAAAAAAATTGTTGTATTTAGTACCAATTCTTTACTCCTATAAATTGTTTAACTTAATTAATTTAGAAATACATATTTCATAAAAAATAAGTAAATTAGTTTTAAAAGTTCAAATTTGAATGATTCATGTAGAACTTTTAAATATTACTCTCTCGGTCCCTTTGAAATATATACAAATGGTTTGGTATTAAGAAATAGTGTAATTTTGAAGAAAAAAAGTAAGAAAATTGAGTAAAGTGATGGTACTCATCAATATTCCTTATAATGAACACTAAAAACTAAAATAATTTTTTTGTTAAATCACGTCAAAACATGGCACATATGGAGAAAAATACAGTGAAGTCGGATTTCAAAAAAAGTTCACCGATTAACGGGAAAAATTAAATAAAAAACGGAGGGAGCATATATATATATAACTAGTGAGTAGTTAATTTCTATATAACAAAATTTTACAATTCTGAGTCACTTTGAACATGTATTGAATTGAGACTGAGAGAGTGGGAAATATGCACGGATTACAAAATTCAATAATTTATCATTTGTAATTGTGTTTTTGGATTACTAAATAAAATAATAAATTTAATAAATATTTTATTTTGATATTTATCATACAACTATAAAAAACAAACAAAAAAGTAATTTTTTGTTTTTAAACCTTACAAAGAATATGAACTAAAAAAAATAATAGACAAATAGAAAAATTACTTGATTGAAGAATATTAGTAAAGAAATTTCTAAGAAATTTCCTACAAATTTCTAATGTTTTATATACCAGCCCCTATATAAACTTAAGGGTGTTGCACATACTCCATAATCCCTAATTCCTTGACGGCCGCCCCAATCTTACCATATTCCACAACTTCAAAATTTAGTATATGACCAACCAATTGAGCTGCAAAGATGGTGAGGAGAGCGGATCAGGGGAAGACATCAGGGTCTTTCTGCTAAAGGTACAACTAATTTCTAATAAATAAGATTTTGATTTGCTTTGTTTTATAGGTTGACACTTTTAATCCTTAAATTTTTTCATATGTGTAACTTTATCAGGGATTGTTCATTATACATCAAAGATGTGGGGAGGTATACATACTAATTCCCTTTTTGATTCTTTTATATTGATTTTTATTTATTTTTATTAAAATAGTGTAATGTTTTGCACAGGAGGTGATAGGAAAGGTCACCCTATCACAGTTGCGGCTAAAGGGAGTTCTGCATAATCTTGCCCCAAAACTCGAAAAAGTGCCGCAGCCATCACAGTTGACCCCACTGTAGCAGCACAATATATCCGTCTGTTTTGCCCCTTCTTCCCATAAACCATGTCTCGTATTAGGTCATCTGATTCGAATAAGGGTGTCATTTGATTGTCCAAGGAGGTCGTAGTCATCCTCTTTGTCACTGTCCTTGTTGTACTAATTTTTTTATTATCTATTATCTTTTATATTCAAGCAATGTAATCGTAGTAACAGGTTTGGAAATAGATAAATTAGTATCATGTTAATTATTATTAATCAAATATTGTTAAATTTGTGAGGATCTATATGCAGATATCTTAAATTGATAATATTAGTTATCTCTTGTATACATTACTCAAAACTACAACAAAGAAGAGTTTATTTCATTTACTTTTATATAAATTATATAGCCATAACATCTTTTTATTGATTATTAACTATAAATTAAATTTTTAAAATTGAAATAAGTAACAATTACTTTATATAGACAAAAGTTTTAAATAATATCTATCCAACATTCCTATCAAGCAAAGTCTATATAATATGTAATATATCAATTGTATAATAATTTCAAACTAATTTTACTTTACTTATAAGTATTGTTTTGTATGTGTTTAAAAGCCTAGCACGTGTGGAGATAAATTTAAAATAAATTTAGTTGGCCAACAATCATCCAAAACAAAAATAAACTCCAAAGAACCCAAAATTTAATATATAAAATAAATTTCTAATCCACAATTAAATTCAAATGTAAACAAAAACAATATGTAATCACAAAGAAATGCTTTTAATGAAAAGAAAATGAGAAAAAAAAATGATAAGTAGTGCACCAATAACATCTAATTATGTAAAAAAAGATTAGAAAAATAAAATTATTAATATTATATAGGGATAAAAAAATATAAATGAATTTGAGGATCTCTTGAACACATTTTCAATTATAATATAATAGGTAATTAAGGTTGTAGGCCATGCGAAAATCCTTTCACACGAGAGTATAAAAATCATATAATCATTAATTAGCTTATAATTCTTCTATGTCATTGTGAAATAATGATGAAAATGCCTATGTCTATAGCATTCTTGGAAAACTCTACACTTTCTTCGAACCACCCCTTTTCTTGATTGACCAATTTATTTATTTATTTTTTTCCAAATTTATAGCAGATTTCATTAAAAACAAATAGACGAACTAAATAATTAGCCTCTTTGTTTCCGGATTGCTTAACTGACTGAATACAAATATTCTGAAAATTAAAAATAAAGATAATGGTTTCTCGAGCGATCCAGCCTGCATCTCCACCGAAAACAGTAGTTTCACAATTGCCCTCACATTAATTCCATGGATCGTACAATGTTCAGAGGACTCAATTGCAAAAACTGAGAGGGCCCTCGTGTTATGAACAAAAATATTTTGTGAGAGGTGAGCACATGCGCTTTTCACTACCGTATCAAAAGCACCCCAACTATCTACCTGCCGGACACCATCTATTTTTGAACAGAATCCAATATTTATTGAAAGGAAGTTAAAAACAAATGATAAAAATGTTGTATGGATGTAGAGAGAGGATGAAGATAGAGATGAAGATGGGTTGAAGGGTGAAGATGGGTAGAAGGGTGAAGATGGGGCGGCCGACTCTCATCGAGAGAGAGGGAGAACTGATTGACCAATTTTTTAATACTATTTTTGACATATAATTCTAAACACTCTTTAGCCTTTCCGGGTTTTTGCATCTTCAAATGCCTTAATTAATAGAAAGAACTTAGGTGTGTGTAATGTACATAATTATAAAAATAAAAATAACATACAACAAACTTCTTGGTAACTTCTTCAGCCTATTTCGAATTTTGTGCAAGAATGGCAATACACGTGTATGCCCAACTTCCCATTTTGAACGAATAGTCGCATTCAATATCTTCACTGTTGTATCATTGTGTATACTTTAAAATTAATTTTAATGTAGTCAGTCATAAACACAAAAGCTTCATAATCTATGAGCTAATCTTATTCATATTTTTTACATACATTTTGAAGTTGAATGAGATTTATACGATAAACATATATAAATAATTACTGTCCCACTTGGAATTTGATGCGGCATGGTGTTCTTGGGTTATTTTCCCTAAACTTGCGATCGGAATGTGATCTAGGTCATTTCCATGCCCGGGTCTCTATATTGGTCTTACAAGTGTTTTTGGTAATCTTACGGGTGTTCTGATTGCGTGGAGAAGGTAGACTAGGTGTTCGTAAAATAGCACAAGTTCTTCGACTAAGTCCACGACCACGTCCTATGTCTCTAATTAGCATTTTCCCTGCATACTACAAAGTAATTAGAAAATATTTCCAAGTAATTAGATATCATTCATGCAAGATACTAAATATAACAAAAAAAAACATAATTTCCAAGTCAGATAAATCGTCAAAATAATGAAAAACTAATAAAACAAGATCAAAAACATTGATAAAATTCTACATACTCTCATTTCATATCATACGATTAAACTTAGAAATCTTAATTCGTATTCGTAAATACAACTCATAGAGAACTAACAACATTAAACCCATATCAAATAAAGACGCAAATAAACCCCCCTCTAGCTCTTACGCAAACATAGGTATACATAATCGAAACTTGATGTACATGACACAAAATAACAATACAACTTACTAATTGTATAATTTACATATTTTATTCATATTAAATCATAAAAAATGAACAATAACAACTAATGAAGCTCAAAAAACTAAAGTCTTTGAAGAACATATAACAGTGAGATTTAACTCTTACCAAGTTCATAAAAAATTTATAAAATATAGATGAAAAACACATTCGGTTATTAGTTTACTATAGAGAGCCACGTTTATTCTCTCCTTCTCCATCATACTTATACATATATATGTATAAACATGAATACACCGTACACATAAAAAAATCATATGAACAACACAATTGAAACAAATTAAGACAGCCACATTCATTCTCTCTATATATCACACTCATACCTATAAATATATATATATATAAATAAAAATGCATATATATGTATAAAGAGGAACAAAAGATATACATATAAAGAACACACAAAATAAATTACAAAAGATATACATATAAAGAACACACAAAATAAATTAAATAAGTTAGCAAATATAGGTAATTAGGATAACGCATTAATGTTATATATAGTCTATATGTGGTCTTATCTCTTTCAAATTAGTTGTTGATTAAATGTAATCCAACTAATAAATTTACAGTTTTAGGATAATATTTTTTCAAATCTAACCTAAATAATTGTTCTAATTTATTTACCCAAAAGTAAATGATTATTTAAAGAATACTTATATAGTAATTATTGAACTTTTGTAAAATGGTTTAGAGTTTCATGCAATAAGGGAAAATATAATGGGTTCGTATTAGTTTTCATTCTAGGAAAATAACGACATCATATTTACTATATACACCCTTTTTATCATCTATGCAACTCATGACAGATACTTAATTATTTAATAATGAATAGGAAAGTAGTGTGTTGGTTCAATTAAATGGCGCGTCATTGTTGTACTTCTAAGCATTGCATGTTTATTTATACGCATTTGTATACTTATTTCTTATTTAATTATTAACATATTTAAATTTTGTATAAATTAGTTGTACTTTCTATATATTTACATGTTTACTTAGATGTACTTATATACTTATTACCTATTTTACTAACCTACTTTAATATTACACATTAATAAAATATTAATCAGATATTCATATTTATGATTAAACGAACATAAAACTAGTATATTCTCATTATTGGTTTTCTTGAGCTTTCTAGGACTTACTTACAGTTTCTCATGTTAGCTTTAATGTTGATATATCATAGAAATCCTTTAGAAAATTACTCCATTCACCACTTGATTAATAAAAAAGAGAGTCTTCTTAACTGTTAGTGGATTTCCCTTCAAAGTCTTAGTTATTACGGTAAGATAACATGTATGGTTCTTTGTATCCATATTCCATAATCTTTCAAAAATCTTGAGATTCTTACAATACCGAAATCGATTTTCTTGTTTGTCTCCATGCCGACGCACATTAGCAACTTAAATTTTTTATTAGCTCTAATCTCATTAATAATAATGGCTCTCGTTCATAAAAATTATCTAATCATGTAAATGTATTTGTTACATTGACACACACTAGAAAGACCCTACCTTTGTTTGAATACTCAATTGATTACAATTATTTCCGGTCATACCAGAAAATTTTGATCGCAACATATTTTTGTGATAGTCATCTCTAAATCACAAAATCTATAATACCACTTTCTAAGAATATAAATGTATAATAAATTGGTTGAGATTACGGGAAAGAGTTTTTTTTAAGTAATTCCATACAACTTACTCACACAAAATATATACATAAAACTTGCAACTGCAATGAAATATTTTGATCATTTTCTTTGAATACAAAACTTAGAAGATTGTCATATTTATGCGGCTAGGTCTACATGGAATTTACAAGAATATTCGCACCTAAGTTAATATGTAATTGAATAAGTACATGATTTAATCACATATAGAAATGCAAAATTATGAACTCGAAGACTATTCTATTTTCATAAAAAAGCAAATTAAAGTGTATCTTAGCTTGTTTTAAAACAACATACATTTATAATCTTCATATGTACTACCTTTAGTTAGCAAGGAGAGATTCTTTAAAAAAATTGGATGAAATTTTCCGCATTGAATTTTTTGGCTCTCCTAAATTCATTCGATTTTGGTCAAATTTATTATTTGGAAATGGCATGAAATTTCCTATAACTTTTAAAACTTTTGGGGCAAAAGTTGGTGAAAATTCCCCTCTATTTTGAAATTTATATTTCTACACAAATCCGTTTGTATGTATCTAATTTGGCCACATTCAATTGTATTTAGTATATTCAAAATTTTTAATAATTTATTTAAACTATTTAAATATTAGTGAATATTTTAAAAAATATGTATACACACAATAATAACATTCATCCCAACTACAAGTTTATATGGTATAAAAATATATGTG
The DNA here is from genome assembly GCF_009905375.1 of Apium graveolens. Lineage (NCBI taxonomy): Eukaryota > Viridiplantae > Streptophyta > Magnoliopsida > Apiales > Apiaceae > Apium > Apium graveolens. Next base: position 50,033 of record NW_027421369.1, read on the forward strand.
ATGAAAGAACTTTTATTTAAATTTTATGATACTTCCGTGAAATTTAAATATATATTTATAAAAAAAAGTTTAAAAAATTATGAAAGAATTATCGCGTTCCAAGTCGACTGACTACATTCACTATAATTTTTGACAAAATATTAGTGAGCTAATAATTAACTTGTTTTCGAATCTCTACATTAGAGTAGGTAATATGATTACATGGGGTTATAAATTTAAATTTTAGGGTATCGATTAGGGTTTTAGTTTTTAATTTATATCTCATTTATTTTGAGTAATCTATTACGGATGTGATTATTCGAATTATTTTACAAATTCGAATTTAGGGGTTGAGATTCTTACCATAGAGTGTTCCTACTATTTAGAATAATATTAGACCATCCAACCACATGGATGTTAAAATGGTTACAAGAAAATGTTATATGCAAATTTTAACAATTTTTAATCATTAGACCTCGATTATTTTAACAAATAAGGTATCATTAACTTAACTAAATATTTCACCACACAATCTTTTTCGTGGAATTTATGCTCAAATTGACCAACTTCATGATTTTAAATTTTTTATTAAAATAACAAGTTGTTAATATAATTTATTATATTTTTAATATTATAATATTTGTAAGAAAAAAGTTAATTAATTACAATTTTAATTTTCTAGAAATTATAAGAAAGCATAAGAAAAATATTAATCGACACTCCTAAATTCGAACGGTTACAGTTGAATTTAGTGCCACTTCTGTAGTCCCCTTGCATTAGATCTAACACACCAAATTTAACCCCTAAAACACTCATCCAATGGTTGAATTTACATTTAATAAAACCAAATTATAAGTAAAAAAACAAAAAAATGATAAAATAAATTTTTTAACCCAAAGCCCTCCTTTCACTCACGTAACCCACCCCTTGTCTTTTTCTCTCTCCCCCTCTATTTCTATTTGTGTCCCTCCCACCATCTTACTCTCCCTCCTGAAGGTAATAATTCGGTAGAGAGCTAGGTAGATATTTTTTCAAAAATTTCCATTTTCTTGATTTTAATTCGAATTAGACTTTTTACTTTAGGTTGTTTATTGATGTGTTTTGAAGTTACGAATCGATAGATCATTTAACATCAGCGTGTAGATAATTTTTTCATGATTTATGATTGACTGTGTTGCTCGATTTACATGCTTGGTATGTGGTGGGGAAATTGTTTATATTAAGGTTTTTTTTAGTTTGGTGAATTTTTTGTTAATGTTGTTTTTTTCTTTACAGACGTTCAATTGATTTTGACCGGAATCGGTTAAATGCTAGTTATTTGTAAGTTTGGATATGAATATGAGATTGTTGGGTCAATTTTGAGTGTATTAAATTGAAAAATTGGACTAAAAACTGAGCTTTTTTGGAGAAATTAAAGCTGCTGGAATATGACTGGACCTGGGTAAACTCACTAGAATCTGGAAATTTTCCAATTTCCAGCGAGAGATTTGTCTCTTAAAACTGGTGTTTGTTAATTCAACCGAAGGTGGTGAAATTTAGATTCGCATCTTTGACCATATACGGTCAATTTAATTTTAGGCAGACATTTTAAATTTATTCAAAATATTTAATAGTTTGGGGGGATTTTCAATTTTTTGGTGAAAAGTCAAATTCGACTACCTTGGTCAAATTTGGCCAGTTGAATTTAAGCGGTTTTTTTTAAAAGGTCAAAACTAGCTGGTCCAATTTACTTTAAAAATGACTGACTTACTAAATATTCCTCCCATATCATGACCGATCCAGAAACTAAAAGATACGACCGTGTCCTGACATATTTAGGTAAATGCGAGGACTTTTGGCCGGTCGTATTTACCTGTTTTTCTTATAGTGATAGCTCATCTAAATATGAGGGGTTTGTTAAAATGACGTAATATATAAGTTGATCCACATGTTAAATGACTTAATCAAGGAAAAGATGGGATCTAATAAATTCGACATCATAAACTTTGAAATTCTTGAAGAATTGCCATCACCGATTTTCCAATTTTCAAATAGTTCTTGGCTAAATGATATTATACTTCATTTTGATGTCTCTCAACTTTGTTTCTTTCATTTTGTACTTAGTGGTGCAACAAACCATATGGTTTCTCTAACCCTCTCAGTTATCTACCTCTCTTTCACCTTTTTTCAGTTGATGGAAGTGCTTTGGGCGTGGATCCTATCACGTTTTGCCTTTCCAATTAAAATTCAAATAAATTCTCTTGTGTAATAAAGAAATATTTAATCTCATTACATCCTTTATTTCACAAATTCCATATATTGGCATATTAGTTCTTGTATGTTCTTGCAATGACTTGGTTTGCCAAATATTCACGGTTGTGGTGGTTAATATGTTAAGAGACACCAACACCAAAGGTAAGTCTCATCCGGAGAAAATTAAGGGTTGAGGTATTGTTTCGACCACTTCAAATTGTTTTCATCTTATATCCTTTTCATTTATGAAGGAATAATATGTGCAAAGTTTATATGTTTTTTTAATATTTTTTGTTTTAATAAAAGTATTGTTGCTTGATTGTCAGGTTTATTAATTATATCATTCACGAGGATTTAATTAAACATGGGTTTTTAAAATATTTTTTATTTTTGTTAAAGTATTGTTCCTTGATTAGGTTATAACTGTTCCAGTCAACGCTTTAAGAGGACATAAGAGAAACTGCAATAGATTAGTTATTCATTCTCCTAATTTTTGTAACTTAAATTTTAGGGAATGAGTGTACTTGTACAACGGATTAAGCATCATCTCTCCCAAGACTTTGAAGAAGGAAGACTGTGCATCTTCACTAGTGTAACAGATTTTTTCTTATGTACACACATTTGCAACATGATGCTCTATGATATGATACATTATTTCTCTACTTGTTTGGGGTCAACTTCAACTTTGTACTCACATCTGTGTGCCTCCAGACTCAACTGCAGTTCAGAAGTACACGGTTTAAGTTCCAACTGTATCATTACTGTAAATGTTTGCTTTCCAGCATGGGTGATGGACCCTGGACCTGTTGTGCATTATGGGTGTAAATTATTAATATTATCAAAACAATTCCATTAGTGTTGCAACTATTCTGAATTTTCAGATGTTGCCAGTAGCCGTGAACCATTTGACCTCTATGAACAACATTATGGAAATTCCTTTAACCTCCCAAGCCTATTTAACCAGCAGCATAATTCAGAGCACAAGTTTAATAATGTCGGAGGAGCAAGGATCACTATTGCAGGTGTCTTGAGGATGAATGAGAATAAGCTCCTGATTAGCATATCCAGACGACTGGGGCACATGGCTCCACGGGCCCACGTGATGAATTGAAGAGGAGAAGTTCCAAAGGTTCATCAGATGTGAATTCAGGAGCAGTTCTCTAGGCTCATCAGATGAGTAATCCAAAAGCATGAGAATCTCTTAGGTTATTAGATTTTTAAACCAAAAATGAGAACTTTATAAGGTACATTACAAAAGGACAAGTGCAAGAGGATAATTGGAATTTAAATCGAAAAGGAGAAGGTCTAGCTGTCTATCTCTCACATGATAACTACAAATAGAGAAGTTTTGCAATGAATAGACACAAAGAACAGAAGCAAAACCTGTAATTAAATATCAAACATGTATAAGTATCCCACAAAAAAGCAAGCCGAGCAATGTATCACAAAAAATGGCACCAAAGTATCTTTATCTTCCAACAAGGTCGGCGATTGGCAAAGCACTTGGCTGGAAAACTAAGAATTTTCGGTTGCATTGCATATGCACATATTCCTGACAAGAAAAGAAAAAAGCTGGACGAGATTAGATGAGATTGTCAAGAAATGTATCTTTACCGCATATGACAAAAGAAGCAAGGTCTATCGACTCTATAAACCACTAAAAAAATTTAATCTTTTCACGTGGTTGTATGCATGATGAAGTAGACTTTCGGTGATGGAGCGTAAAAGAAAGAATTGTAGCACGTCTATTGTGTAATGATTGATGATGATGAAGATAACTCTTTGTGTAATGATTGATGATGATGATGATGAAGATAAATCAACAAAGATAATAGTGGAAATGATGATCCAATCCTCGGCAAAAGTTCTTAACAAATTCCTATATGTTGACACAATTGACATCAGAACGTAGAAGCAATAGTGTAGGTGGGCACCAAAAAATACGGAGTCTCCATGACATCTATAATGCAATAAGTCAGCTGGTTCAAACAACCTTTATATGGTTATTCCTTTGTTTTGTTTAATGATCTACTAAAATTTTAGTAGTGCTTGAGTCACTTTTAAAAGATAAAGAATTCTCCCTAATTTAGGAATCTAAAAAAGTAGATGAATAATATGTTCTTACCTGTGTGCCCTTGAACTTGTTGCTGATCTTCTTCTTGTTGGGACCCAGGTTGGGTCTTGGATTTGTGACTGTCCTTGCAGAATGAATGTTGGGTATTGGCCTTGGTGTTGCCCTTGATATTGTTCTTGCTGTAGGCGAAACAATAGAGTAAAACTACTCAAATTTCAGAAACTAAACATGTTAACATGTTGATGCTTTAAAATAATTAAGATACTAATTTTTAAAAGAAAAACAAAAAAATCAAAGCAATTATAATATATTCTAAATGCATTTCTCAGTGTAAATTAATTCTGCTGATCCCCGAGACCTTAAATCTTGAAACACTACAAAGTGTCAAATTTTATTTACAATTACAAAATTGAAATCCGTAATATCATAAAATGAATCCATATATAGTTTAAGTTGGTCACATAGACATATATTTAAATATATATTTCATACAACACCCATAAAAACATTAATTAATTTCCTACAAAGAGAATAATCACATGAGAGTTAAAAGAATTATCTCAAGTTTATCATTACCTAAACTTAGAGTTTATAAGGGATAACACAAGATTGTGGGGGGTACTTGTACAAATAATACACATATGTGTGTAGAAAAATTTTAGTGGGGTTATTAAGACATACATCTAACATAATAGTGTTAGATGCTCAGGTTTATGATGATTGCAGATAAACAGAAGATAAACAGAATGCAAGTAACTGAGATTCAAGCTTTGCAGTTTGTTCAGATTTTCCAGGAGGCTATTTCTCAGGATTAGGTTTGTTAGGGTTTTGTGTAAATCTTGTTTATCTGGATAAACCTTATCTCAAACAAACTCACCACCTTATCTTATAAATTAAGTTTAAATCTTTCAAGACTTATCTTTTACTTGGTTTATCTTTTTCAAACTACTAACAGATTAGTTTCTCAAGATTAATTCAAATATTTTCAAACAAACTTATCTTCCAATCTTATCTTGTGTTTGAAAATAATTCTGTTAGAACTTTGCTTATAAATACAACTCTTCATTTCAGATTTGTAGCTAACATTTTCTCGAGAATCCTTCATCATCTGAAATCATTTTCTTGTTTCATACCCGAGATATTCATATCCAGAAAAACAAGAAACTTAGTTTGAGTTGTAATCAATTTGTTTATTCTTGTAACTGAATAGTGTATTCATATCAACTTTGTGCCGGGTTGTGGCAAGCTTAATTTCAAAGTATAGCAAAGTAGCTAGAAGGCTAAGAAATAGCAGTGGGCTAGGTAGCAAGGTAGCTTGGGAAAGGGGTTCTTTCAGGTGCTATATTTGTAATCAAGGAAAAGATTGTAAGTTCTTTTATTAAAGTTGATATAATACATTCTCTATGCTAGTTGGCATGGGGACTTGGATGTAGGCCATAGACTAGGTGTAGGGGCCGAACCAAGTGAAAACTTCTGGTGTTTTTTTTACTTCTCAGTTTTCAGCATTCTGTATTTTATTTCTGTCATTTATTTTCTGCAGTGTAATTGAGACTGTCTCATACCCTGTCTCATTTGTAAAGGGACTGTCCCATTTGCATAAGAGACTGTCCCATTTGCCTTGACAGTTAGAATATTATTTTATCTATCGAGCCATCGAATTTCATTTGGTATCAGAGCAGGTGCATTTAATTCTCTTTTTAGTGTTTATTTTGCTAGCGATCCATGGCTCAACCAGATAGGTATTCAAACAATTATCCAGCACTGCTTCATGGTGCTGAAAACTACAATGACTGGAAGTTTCGAATGAAAATCTTTCTCCAGCGTGATGCATTTGAATGGGATGCTGTAGAAAATGGTTTCACAATTCCTATGAAAGAAGGAAAGCCAAAATCTCTCAAGGATCTCTCTCCCGAAGAAGTGAACGCAATGAATTCCAATGCTAAAGCTATGAACTCACTTCTCAATGGCATGGTAGCTACAGAATTAAGAAAAGTTTCAGCATGTACTACTGCCAAGCAGATTTGGGATACGATCAAAGTCAGCCACGAAGGCACGTCTAAGGTACGTGAAGTAAAATTAAGTATGCTAATGAGTGACTATGAAGGTTTCAGGTTGGAAAGAGATGAAAGCGTGCGAGATGCTCAAGGGAGGTTTCTGACATTGATGAATTCCATCTCACTTCTGGAAAGGATCATTCCTCCATCTGAGATAAATAGGAAAATCCTCAAAGCAATGCCAAAGAAGTTTGCTCCAAAGGTTACCATTCTGCAGGATTCAACACTGCTTTCGACTATGGATACTCTAACACTGTTCAGTGAATTGGAGGAATTCGAAAATCAGCTACGTAGATATGATGAAGAAGATGAAGCTCCTCGTAAGAAAACTCTTGCACTTAATGCAGATGCAGATGAGTCTCCTGACGATTCTGATGAAGATATTGCTCTTCTAACAAAGAAGTTTCATAAATTTCTTGCCAAACGGAATGCCTCCAAACGACCTGTGAAATCGCAGTTTATGAAGAAGGACTTCAAATCTAATCCGAGCAAGGAGGTTAAAGTGAATCAAAGCAAAGATACTTGCTTTGAGTGTGGAAAGAAAGGGCACTTCAAAAAGGACTGTTACAAGCTGAAGAACAAAAAGAAGGCATTAATTACTTGGAGTGATGATGAATCTGACGTGGAGATCGATTCAGACGATGAAGTTGCTCAACTTTGCTTTGCTGGACTAGAGGACAACTCCAGTGACAATGATGAGGTTTGTTTGAAGGTCCATGTTCTGCGAAATAAATGGATCATCGACAGTGGCTGTTCACGTCATATGACAGGTGATAAATCCAAGTTTTTATCTCTAGTTGCCAAGGAAGGTGGCTTAGTTACTCTTGGAGATTCAAACACCGTCAGAATTATTGGAAAAAGGCACTATTGGTAATGACAGTTTTGCCATTTCTAATGTTCGTTTAGTTGATGGTTTGAAATATAATCTTATTAGTGTAAGTCAACTTACTGATGCTGGTCATAAGGTTAAGTTCGATAAAGATGTATGCTATATTGGTACTCATACTAACGAGTTTGCTTTAGTTGCCAAAAGAAAAGGAAATATTTTCGTATTAGATTTTGATGAACAGCAAGAAGAAATTTGTCTAGCTACCATTCAAGAACAACAAGATCTGTGGCATAGACGTCTTGGCCATGTTCACATGGATCTTCTTCGGAAGATATCTTCTCATGATCTGGTTCGAGGTCTACCAAAGCTGAAGTACAAGAAAATAGAACCTTGTTCAGCTTGCCAGCTTGGAAAACAGGTGAAAACTTCCTTTACTGCTAAGAATAAAGTATCAACTTCTCTTCCTTTGCAGCTCCTTCATCTAGATCTTTTTGGTCCAGAAAGGTATGTAAGCCTAGGAGGTAAGAATTATGCTTTTGTTATAGTTGATGATTATTCTCGTTTCACTTGGGTATTATTTTTACGAACTAAGGATGAAGCTTTTGTTGAGTTTAAGGATCTTATTACTAACCTTGAGACTAAGTATTCATTTAAGCTCAAGACTATTCGTAGTGATCATGGAGGTGAATTCGAGAAGGATTTCATAACCTTCTGTAAATCAAGAGGAATCACTCATGAATTCTCAGCTCCTCGAACTCCTCAGCAGAACGGAGTAGTAGAACGCAAGAACAGGACTCTACAGGAAACTGCCAGAACTCTACTGCATGAGAGTAAGCTTCCAAGAAAATTTTGGGCTGAAGCGGTACACACTTCCTGTTATGTTTTAAATAGAGTACTTATCCGTCCTATTTTACTTAAAACTCCGTATGAATTGCTTAAGAAAAGGACTCCTAACATTAGTTATTTTCGAGTATTTGGTTCCAGGTGTTTTATTTTAGATACTCAAAATAATCGAGGCAAGTTCGATGTGAAATCAACGGAAGGAATCTTCTTGGGATATTCTACAACAAGCAAAGCTTATCGTGTTTATAATTCTGTCAAGAACAAAGTAGAAGAATCCATCAATATTACATTCAATGAATCCTCAAGGAATATATCTCAAATTGATGAAGACACTGCGGATCTATCGTCTCATTCCCAAATGAGACAGTCTCATTCTGAAAAGAGTCAGTCTCATTCTGACAAATCAAACAGTCAAGACTCTCCAGGTCCATCTCAGTCTTCTGATAATTCTGCAGGATCTACTCAAGCTTCAGATGAATCTTCTGGCTCTCCAAAGACTCCTGATAGTGTTTCAAATGTGTATTCTGTTACTCCTCTGGATAAATCTTCACAAGCGGAAATGAGGCAGTCTCTTTTGAATGAGACAACTCCTATTCATTTCCAGGCAGACAATTCTAATGAGGAAGAAATGAGTAATATTCAACTTCCTAAGTCTTCTAGGAATGTGAAGAATCATCCACCAGATAATCTTCTCACTGATTTAGATCAAGGGATTTCTACTCGAAGCAGACTTCATAATCTATATGCATTCTATGCTTTTGTTGCTGAATTCGAACCAAAGAATGCTCAAGAGGCAGTTGCAGACGAACATTGGTCTGTTGCAATGCAGGAGGAATTGAACCAGTTCGAGCGTTGTGATGTTTGGGAACTCATCCCACCTCCTCAGGATGCCAAGATCATTGGTACTCGCTGGGTTTTCAAGAATAAGAAGGATGAAGATGGCAACATTATTCGAAATAAAGCTCGTTTGGTTGCTCAGGGATACAACCAGCAGGAAGGAATCGATTACGACGAGACATATGCTCCAGTAGCTCGTTTAGAAGCTATTCGAATCTTAATGGCCTTTGCAGCTCACAAGAAGTTCAAGCTCTATCAGATGGACGTCAAAAGCGCATTTCTAAATGGCTATCTCAAGGAAGAAGTCTACGTGAAGCAGCCTCCAGGTTTCATTCACGAGAAGTACCCTAACTATGTTTACAAGCTCAAGAAATCTGTCTATGGATTGAGACAGTCCCCTCGTTGTTGGTACGAGCGTCTCAGTCAATTTCTTGTGAACAATGGTTTCATTCGTGGTACACTCGATCCAACTCTCTTTATTTTTCATAAACGTGACAACTTTCTTTTAGTACAAGTTTATGTTGATGATATAGTATTTGGATCTTCTAACGAATCTCTGTGTAAATGGTTTTCTGATTGCATGCATAAGGAATTCGATATGAGTTTGATGGGTGAATTGCAGTACTTTCTAGGTTTGCAAATTAATCCGTCTAATGCAGGAATATTTATTCACCAAGGCAAGTACATAAAGGATCTACTCAAAAGATTTGCACTTGATCATGTCACACCTAAATCAACTCCGGTGAGTACTTCAGTTAAGCTTACTAAGGATGAACAAGGTACACCTGTAGATGTCACTAAATTTCGAGGTATGATTGGTTCATTGTTATATTTAACTGCCTCACGACCTGACATTATGTATAGTGTATGCTTGTGTGCTCGTTTTCAATCTCAACCTAAAGAATCTCATTTGAATGCCGTTAAACGTATTTTTAAATATTTGAAAGGTACGAATGACTTGGGATTATTTTATCCAAGCTCCTCTTCCTTTGACTTAATCGGTTTTTCAGATGCTTACTATGCAGGGTCACAGGTTGATAGAAAAAGCACAAGTGGTGCTTGTGAATTTTTAGGAGATTGTTTAGTTGCATGGCATAGTAAAAAGCAAACTTCAGTAGCTCTCTCTACAGCTGAAGGAGAGTACATTGCAGCTGGAAGTTGCTGTGCTCAAATTTTGTGGATGCAACAAACATTGCAGGATTTTGGTATTTCTTACTCAAATATTCCTATATATTGTGATAATACCTCTGCAATTAATATCTCTAAAAATCCTGTTATGCATTCTCGTACTAAGCATATTGATGTTCGTCATCATTTTCTACGAGATAATGTTTCTAAAGGTAATATTGAGCTTATTTATATTTCTACTGAGAAACAGCGTGCAGATATCTTCACTAAGCCTTTAGCTGAAGATAGATTTTGTAAAATGCGTCGAGAATTAGGTATGTGTTCTCTGTAATTTATTACGTGATTTTATGTAATTTATGTGTTTAAATATGAATTATGTCATAATACTTAAATATATGTTGTGTATTTATTATTTGAGTTATTAGGTTCCTGTTTATAAATTTGTGGTTTTTTATTTTATTTGTCCGTGTGTTTATGCGTGTATATAGTATTAGATTTTGTAAATCTTTTGATTAGACTTTTCATTTCCTTGAAACTCGTGCATGTATCATTCATTCAATACATCACTTCTGTTTTGCACCTCTTCATCTCCTCTTCCATCTCTAACTCTTCAGTTTCTACTTCTTTTTAAACTCTCTTTCTTAATCTTTTCATTTTCTTTTCTCACTCTACTCTCTCATTCTCTCAAAATTCTATCCTTTCTCTCTTAACCCTAAAATCTTCTTTCTTCCATGGCTCGCCGTTCAAGATCCACCGCTAACCAAACCCCGACCCCTGGTCCGTCTGGTTCGAAGCGTCATCGTATGGCCGCAGTTGTTTCCGAAGCATCTAGTGAAGCATCTCCTAATTCTTCCGAGCGTCATGCAAAGGAAAGCACTACTAAGGCGTGGAACAAGTCCATTCTGAAAGAAAGGTTGTGTGATACTGATCTTCTCTCCAAGATTGGCGTATCATCATTGTTTGAAGCTGTTGGGTGTGTTGGGTTGTTATCGCCGTCGGATGTGATCTATCCAGATTTGGTAAAGGAGTTCTATGCAAATTTTTCGATTTTGGCCGACAATATTGTGTTCTCTTCGGTGAAAGGAAGTCCAGTTTGCTTTAAGGCGGATTTACTGGCCAGACTCACAGCCGTATCCGATCAAGGTCCCTGCCCGTTTACCACTCATCAGGCGTTTGACGAGATTCCTGGATTGCAATATGAGGAACAACTCAAAGCTATTCTCGGTGACAACTTTGTTTCTGTGTCTGTCAAACCATTGGTAACTGATTTAACTCCTATGTGCTTATTATTGTTTAAACTGTTTCATTCGAATGTTTTGCCTCGTAAATCTAGTCGTGATAGAGTCACATTTCAGGATTCTATTCTTCTGTCTGTGTTTGTTAAGAAAACCCCTTGTAATTTGGCTTCATTAATTATTTCCAACATGAATCATTGTGCTAAACATGAATCCATGCATCTTCCATACCCTGCTTTGTTAACAAAGATTTTTCAGTATTTTCGTGTTCCTTTTGAGTCTGCTAAATCAGAAAAATTGAATGTTGTTTTTGACTTGTCTGTTTTAACTGCGAATGGTCTCGTAGTTTCTGAATCAAATGAGTTAGTTTTTGATGATGCTTCTAGAAATGTTGGTGGTATTCCTAAGTCTCCTAATTATGCATCAGACCCCTTTGATCAGCCTACCAATACTCTTCTTAATTCTCTGTTGATCAAATTAAATAAAAATTCTGCTACTTTGGCTAATCTAAATCAGCATTTGGCTTCTGTCAAAACTCTTGGATCACTCACTTCTGAAGTTAGTATTCTAAATGCTTCCTTTGAGTTGTTTAGAAAGTATGTCTGTTCATCTTTGGATGATATCAATGCTAAACTCTCTGTATTGTATACTTCTGATGTCAAGTTGTCTAAGACCATAGATTTTGAGTTTGGGACTCTGCAGGAAGGCATGGTTTCCTCTGCTAAGGCATGGGAAAAGGAATTTGTTAAGTTGTTTTTTAAGCTTGGGTCAGAGACTAAGTTTTTATCTCAGCAGTTGTCAGCCATGCAAGACAAGAGCAAGATGTATTGGCACAAGAAAAGAGACTGGATTGGAGATTGTACTTTAGAAGAAATCACTGCTCCTCTGCCACTCCCTGCCATTCCTCCACCTTCAGTTTTTGGTATGACCAGAGAAGAATACAAGGCTAAGATATTTGAATGGCTTCGTGAACGGGACGGGAAGGCACCAGCTAAGGAAGCTTTTGACAAGCTATTTTCAGAGTATGGCTCAGCTCCGGTGTTTCCTTCATCCCAGAACAAGGCTTCTGGTTCAGGCAAAGGCAAAGGCAAGGCTCCAGTTTTTGTTGATGACGATTCTGATTGAAGGACCCTTTTATGATGAAGGGGGAGAAATGTTTGATATTTTTTAAGACTTTTTGATGGATGTTTATGTTTTTGACGTTTTTGTTTTTGGGTTTTCAGACTATGTTTCTTTGATGGGTGTTTTGTTGGGTGATTAACTGATATTCTGGATTCGTTTATGTGATTAGATAACAATTGCAACTGGACATCCTGGTTTTTGGATGGGTTGTAAGGATGGGTTGTCTTTTGTTTTAAGTGTTTAATGTTTGAGACTATTTCTTTTATGCATATTGTTCTGTTGTCTCATTCATTCTTTAGTTGTCTCATTCTCATATAATTGCACATATCATAAACTGCAATATATTCTGTTGGTTCTAACTTTGTTTTACAGGCCTTTAGTGTTTTTGATAGGGGGAGCATTTATGCTTTCTTTGTCATCATCATAAAAGGGGGAGAATGTTAGATGCTCAGGTTTATGATGATTGCAGATAAACAAAAGATAAACAGAATGCAAGTAACTGAGATTCAAGCTTTGCAGTTTGTTCAGATTTTCCAGGAGGCTATTTCTCAGGATTAGGTTTGTTAGGGTTTTGTGTAAATCTTGTTTATCTGGATAAACCTTATCTCAAACAAACTCACCACCTTATCTTATAAATCAAGTTTAAATCTTTCAAGACTTATCTTTTACTTGGTTTATCTTTTTCAAACTACTAACAGATTAGTTTCTCAAGATTAATTCAAATATTTTCAAACAAACTTATCTTCCAATCTTATCTTGTGTTTGAAAATAATTCTGTTAGAACTTTGCTTATAAATACAACTCTTCATTTCAGATTTGTAGCTAACATTTTCTCGAGAATCCTTCATCATCTGAAATCATTTTCTTGTTTCATACCCGAGATATTCATATCCAGAAAAACAAGAAACTTAGTTTGAGTTGTAATCAATTTGTTTATTCTTGTAACTGAATAGTGTATTCATATCAACTTTGTGTCGGGTTGTGGCAAGCTTGATTTCAAAGTATAGCAAAGTAGTTAGAAGGCTAAGGAATAGCAGTGGGCTAGGTAGCAAGGTAGCTTGGGAAAGGGGTTCTTTCAGGTGCTATATTTGTAATCAAGGAAAAGATTGTAAGTTCTTTTATTAAAGTTGATATAATACATTCTCTATGCTAGTTGGCATGGGGACTTGGATGTAGGCCATAGACTAGGTGTAGGGGCCGAACCAAGTGAAAACTTCTGGTGTTTTTTTTACTTCTCAGTTTTCAGCATTCTGCATTTTATTTCTGTCATTTATTTTCTGCAGTGTAATTGAGACTGTCTCATACCCTGTCTCATTTGTAAAGGTACTGTCCCATTTGCATAAGAGACTGTCCCATTTGCCTTGACAGTTAGAATATTATTTTATCTATCGAGCCATCGAATTTCAAATAGAGCTAACATATGTGAATTTAAACTTCTACGGATGTTTTTAAGAAGTACGAGTGCTAGAATTGAAATGGACGTTCTAGATTCTTCTTACCATCTTCATTTTTTAAAAAATAACTGCCAAAATAGTAATATTATAATTTGAATAAATATATTTCATAATATATAGATTTTTAAAAGTAAGTCATATGTTTGGGAGAATATTATATTGGATTTTGAAATGATACAAGTATAATCAAAATTATTTAATTTTCTATGGGAATAGAAGATGGACAATCATAGATAAAAAACAATAATTAATGTATTATACTTACAAAAACCATCTCATAATCTTCTTCTATATTTATGTGGCTTCTCAAACAAATATTTTAAAAGTATTTTGAGGTTCTAGTGTTAAAAGAAATAAAGCTAGTATGATTAGGCTCATAAATATATTCTATTGAATATTGTATAATTTTTAAAAATAAAATACAATATAAAATATTATGGTTATAATAGTTTGATATTTTGAGTACAAACATGTAGGTAAAACATGATAATGATTTGTTAATCATGTAAATTATATAGTTATTTAAATGCTATAGGGAGAAACCATCTATACTATACTATTATAATTGATTGGTTTGGTCGGTGCTTAACACCTTCCTAAAATATTTGCTACCACCTTCCAAAAAAAATTAAACACATATAATTTATTAAAATATTTAATTTAGGTATCCAACATAACTACAAACTCTATCATTTGTAGTAGTTATATCTATATTATACTACTTAAACTCTAACTTCTTTACAAACTCTACTATACTACTTAAATAAAAAAATAATTATATCATTAATTTCATATTTACATTAAATATTTTATAATTTATTTTCTTTTTATGAAAATAAGTAATTTACAAAAGTATGACAAGAAATATTAAAATTACCGGGCACCGCACGGGTTATAGGATAATTTATCGTATAAAATATATATTATTAATTAATAACATATTATTCAATTTCAATTAATTTAATAAATTATTTAATAATCTATTATTCTATTTTATATATTTTATTAAGTGTTTTACTTTTAATAAAAAAAAAGGTTAATAAGAATTTGGGCGATTAATAGAGTTTGTAGTTAAATTTGATATATAAATTAATTATTTTAATAAATTATATGTGTCTATATTATTTTGAAAAGTGCTAACAAAATTTTAGAATAGTGTTAACCAAGATCAAATCAATCAATTATACCATATTTTCCTTGAAAAATGTCAAAATTAATCCGGACAGCGCACGGATTATTAAATAATTTATTTATTTTTTATAAAAATAAGATTATACTAATAATAGGAAAAAAATATTAAAATTAATCCGTGCATCGCACGGGTTACACGCTTGTATAACATTAAAGAAGAATTCAATTATCAAATTATTAGTAACTTTATTTTCTGTGAGATACGAAATAAGGTCATATATATGTTTACTATAATATTTTTGTCCGAATTAGAAAAAAAAGGATTGAAATTTAAGTATCTAATTATAATCAATACATAAAAAAATAAGCGTGCTAAGTCCATTATTACGGTTTCGATAATTATCTTTAGTTTGGTTTCGTTTGAGGGATGCCCTCAGTGTCGAGGAACACGTAATAAAATAAATATTAACTTTCTTTACTAATATTAACTTGCACTTGAATAATTAAAGAAAAAAACCTTTTGCTTTAATTTTTGTTGATTTGTAACAAAGGGACGTTAAGTTTTTTTAGCTATGCGTGTAGGCTTTATGACCCGTAAGTCCAGTGGTACAATTAGACACAATTAAAACATAAATAAGACTGAACCTTTTGAACCGCGCACATCAAATAACAAAGTTTAGAAACAGTTATATATTAATACTATTTACACATGAAGATGAAAAGGAAAGCCCATCAAATTGCTCAAGAAGTATGATCAAAGAAAAAAAAATCGAAGGAAGGAATTGAAAGATGGAGAAGGGATAAGACCAAAAAGAAACAAAAAAAATAATGAATCGATGAGTTAATTTCTAGTGTTCATATACGCATTTTGAATTCAATGCCTTTTCAATTTATGGGTATTATGATTAATTGATTTCAATTGTTTAGGTATAATGTAAGACTTTATTGTTAAGGTGCTTTTGTACATGTGTTGATGTACTCATACCTATCATCTCACCTATCATCTCAGTTCTTAATCCCATAATCTTACTTAGCCTCTTTCATACTTAGTTATATATATATATAATGTATATGTATAACATTCCCCCGTTTATCGATCCCCATCAATGTATATTGTTACTCGAATTATGACAAATTAGCAAGCCATCTGGTTGTTTTTTAACATGTCATAGAGCCATATCAGCACTCGGTTAGTCCATTTAAATATGTTGACAATGATCATGTAAATGCAAGTTAGTCGACTACAAACTTTTTGAGTTCAATTACCCAACTACAAAGAAGTGAGTTCAATTATGTTTTAGCCTATTAACCAGAAATAAAGTAGTTTAGATTAAAGGTGGGAGTATATAATATATATAGATAAATAGATCGGGTTTTTAATAAATATGTTTGTATTGGATTTTAATATGCTCACTTCACGAATGTTGTTTAGCCCAAAATACCGACCAATGATTTATCTTGAATGCGACTTTAATATAGTACTAACTAACAACTTATGTGATGCACGAGTTTATATTATTGTGATATAAATAATACAATGATTCTAATATGATTTTAGTGCGAATAATAATATTATTTTAATTGGATATTAATATATCTAAATTGGATAAAAATATATACTATATAAAGCACTAAAAAAATATTATATTTCCATATTAGAATTTAAGCTATCACTTTGAATTGGATTTTAAAAAAATATGTTTTATTAGATTTTAGTAACCCATTTTTATCAAATCCATTGATTCTGAGTAGTTAATCCCATTGTAATGACCAACGATTTATCTTAAGTTCGGCTTTATAGTAGTATAGAATATCGAACAACGCATGCGATGCACGAGCTTATTTTAATATTATAGTTGTAATGTTCTGAATCTAATATGAATATATTGTGCATAATAATAATTGAAAATTAATAAATCTAAATTGGATATAGATATATATTATTTAAAGAATTATCAAATTATTATGATTACAGATTCTAAACTTATAATATATCACTTTGTATTAGTTTTAAGATGATTGTTTGTAATAGATCTTAATAAGCTATCATGTTTATACCATGTAAGCTCATCTTTGTATTAGATTTTAATAAGCTCATTTTTCTGTCGAGGCCATAATTTCATGAACGATTTATCTTGAGTTTGGTTTTAATATAGTAGTATAGATAACATGTGCGATGCACATACTTATTTTAATATGGATGTTATAATATTATATATGACTTTATTATGATTTATTGTGCATAAAAATAATATTTTAGTTCGATAATAATAATCCTAATTTGGATATAGATATAACCTATCTAAGGATTAACGAATTATTATGATTTCGGATTGTAAATTTATACGCTGTCACTTTGTATTGGTTTTATAGGATTGTTTGCATTAGGTGTAAGCCCATCATACCCAAGTCTGTTGATACCAAGTAAGCTCATGTTTGTAGTAGAATTTAGTAAGCACGTTTTACTAAGTCCGTTGGCCCCAAGTTTTCCCGTTGAGCATATAATACCGACCTACGATTTATGTTTAATTCGTTTTAAAATATTAGTATGAAAATAACAACATGAAGTTATCTTTAATGACATATGCTCCTTGCCTAGAAAACTTGTTCTCTCAATTAAAAATAGAAGACATTATCCATCCATATAAAGAGACACATGAATTGCTAGTGGATGGTACCATGGAGATTAAAAATGTTGAGGTATGATCTTTGTAACAGCTGCATAGAATTTTATACATAACCTCTGTTGGAAAATATGGGTATAAGTCCCATATTGGTAAGTCATATTTTTGAGCATTATGACTAAAAGATGTGTGAGATATGATGATATTCTCTTAATAATGAAAATTATTATTTTCCATTAGAATTTAGCTCAAATATTATGGCATAAATTAATTTGATTTTGTTTCAGATTAATTGATATGGTGTATGTCTTGATATATTTAATCTGATTCTGTTTCAGATTATTTATGGAATAGAGTAGCTTGCAAGTATTGCACCGATTCCATAATTAATGATATTTAATTATGGAAAGAGTAGCGCACAAGTCTATCTACACCTATATAAACACCTCTAAGGCGTTAGGGTCAGACACACCAAAAACATATTCGCCTCTAAACACAAATCTCTCTCTCTCGGTGATAGTTTCGTGCCCGTTCAAGCTCGCTGAAGGTGCTCGTTATCCGTAACGCCGCCGCTACCTCGTTTTATCCTGGGAGGCTATCGACTCGCACATACGGTGAGAGGCGAATATGCTTTAAGGAGACAGTTTCAACTGGACTCGAGGATCTCTCTTCTGTTTATATCCTTTCTTCCTCCGTTTGATTTCGTTTACTC